>NW_015653519.1:896439-896569 GCF_001515625.1 Sinocyclocheilus rhinocerous | reverse complement strand
GGGCCTGTAGGGCCTGTAGGCACTCGTCGGCCTTGATCGGCAGTGCTTATACGGCCTGTGGAGAAGCTGCACACGCTTCGCACGCTTCGGCGTTATTGCAAGTGCACCAGGCCAAGGCACTGAGGGACTT
>NW_015653519.1:879787-896270 GCF_001515625.1 Sinocyclocheilus rhinocerous | reverse complement strand
AGGCCATCAGGTACATCCTGCCCCGGCGTGCAGCTGCTGCCTCCACCCGGCCGTCGGTGGCAGCGCCTCAGCCCGCTCGTCGCCCAGGGCGACCCCTGGCCGCCGCCCCCGCTCCCGCGCAGTGTCCGCAGCAGCCTCCAGCAAAACTGCGCCGAGGAGCTATTATTTTCATAATAAGTACTTTAAAAAAAAAGTATGCTGAAGTGTACTTCTTTTTCACAAGGGTGTTCAAGGGATTTATTTGCCTGTTTGATTTTTTTCATTTAAAATCATGCGTCTTAGTCTGTAATAAGTCTGTAATAGCACACTTCTCCTCAACAAGCTGCGGGATTTGAGTTATAATTCATGTTTATAACAGTGGTGTGACATGCTCAAGTTTAATGTTTGTTCAAATCCCTTTAAGCATGGTTTTTGCACCTGTAGTCCTAATGACTATCCATGCATGTATTCGAGACAGACCCAAACACTGATGTCTGGTGTTGAAATGGCCTCAACAGCAGTAACATGTGTTAATTTAATCCTTTTATACTGCTTGCTGATCCAATTAAAATGATTAAGTATGCTGTATCCTCCCTGGTCCTACTGTTGCAACACTCACTTCTAGTCAGGTACTGAGGTGCTAATGTCATCCACCAGCACAGGTGTAAATATCATATCCCTGACAAGCAGAAGACAGCTCCACAGCTGATATTAAAATGGCTGCTTCTGAAGTCTTTCCCCGTTAGGTAAACTCAATTTCCTTTTTCTATCTGCGTGCCTCCAAGCTGCACAAATATCTGACTCATTCACTTTATCCCAGCAGTGGGGGAAAATGTCAGCGCTCAAATAGTAGCTAATTAGATGATGCTGTCTTGTGGCACTGGCCATCTCACCCTCCATCTGAGAGTATGAGGAAACTAGAAAAATGTGAAGGACTGGGGAAATGTAGACCTATTTACTTACCGAAGTGTCATATTTATAACTATAATTCTCTCTGAATGGAAGAAAGCCTGTGCGTGATTCATTGTATCTTTTCTATATTTTTTATACGCCACAACAGGTGAGCAATATGCTGAGTTAACTTACTTAACATTACTCAACAGAGTGTTAACAAATGCCCTGTTCAAGTCATGTTGGAATAATTGTATTTACAAGGCGAGTGCACGTGAACGCCACCACAATGATGTAATTACCAGTGGGAAAATCGCCCAAAGTCGAAATGTCTGAGCTGGGGGCATGACGATTAAGAGATCGCGGCAGAAGCAAATTGTAATTGTTCATAATTAACTTTTCACTATGAATGTTGACTTTATTTTGTGCACATTTTCTATACTGTAGATAAAGAACATAGACGAAGCTTGGCAGTCTTGAGCGACAAAATTACATTTCCTATCATTGACTTTGGCAGCGTGAGAATTCGTATGCACCCAATTCACAACCTGTGATTGTCCGTTTCCACAGTTATTAACGTCGTGAATAATTTTTTTTATTATCATTAAACATTTCTAAGACTATACTGTTTCTAAGACTATACTGTTTAATTAGCTTGACATTAAATAAATAAAGTAGGGGTTTGTTCAAATATGATTACTTCCTCCTCTGAGAACCTTGGAAATGTGAAAAAGGTCCATATTTATAATGCATCCAGTTACACTTACTACACAATTCAGTTTGTTGACTAAAAAAAAAAAAAACGATGTTTGTCCAAAACTGAAAAAGTGCCTAAGTTATCCTAACCAAAATCATCACTGTGTTAACCTCAAACCTCACAAACTTGTTTTCAATTTAGTTTCCTGGCTGGCTTGAAGGAAGCATCAGTTTCAATTTATTTTACATTTTCAATACAAAAGTAAATTTTCAAGAGTTTATATATATATAATTCACTAATTCACACTATTTTTCTGTCTGGTCCAGCATGCCAATGTGCATTGGCTCGTTTAGTTTACACTCGAAGTAGATTGGTCCCTCTAAGCGAGATCCCAATTCGTCGGTCATCCGACGTGACGTCTCCGTTCCCTCCTTCAGGGAACGAGGGTTACATATGTAACCGAGACGTTTTCACAGTCTGAAAACATTACATTCAGTTTGCACTTAAGTATAATCTTTAAAAGTATATTATTTTCATAATAAGTACTTAAAAAAAAGTATGCTGAAGTGTACTTCTTTTTCACAAGGGTGTTCAAGGGATTTATTTGCCTGTCCTTGGAAATGTGAAAAAGGTCCATATTTATAATGCATCCAGTTACACTTACTACACAATTCAGTTTGTTGACTAAAAAAAAAAAAAACGATGTTTGTCCAAAACTGAAAAAGTGCCTAAGTTATCCTAACCAAAATCATCACTGTGTTAACCTCAAACCTCACAAACTTGTTTTCAATTTAGTTTCCTGGCTGGCTTGAAGGAAGCATCAGTTTCAATTTATTTTACATTTTCAATACAAAAGTAAATTTTCAAGAGTTTACATATATATAATTCACTAATTCACACTATTTTTCTGTCTGGTCCAGCAAATGTGCATGCATGGCAGTAAAAAAATAAAATAAAAAAATCTATCAAAAACCTGATTGGCTTTTTAAACCAAAAGACAGGACTTATTTTCCCAGAGCCACCACTGAGTGTTACAATTTCTCCCATTCAGTCTTCTCCACCTGCTCTGGTATCAGACTACCGTATCTCTAGTATTACTCAGTTGAAAACGCTACTTGAAACTACAATACTTAATTTGTGGTAAGCGTTACCAAAATTTATTTTGGCCTCAACCCATAAGAAAGCCCTAGCTAGGAAAGGATCCTCTTCATTTATCAATGGTGAGAAAAAAAGCTTAAGCATCATCATCTATTATCAGAAACAACGAGTCAACAACTCTTTGCTAATGTCAACTGTCAGTCTCCTCATGGATTTTCTGCTGTAGCCACGATGTTCGAATGTATCACAGTAATTCCGCTAAACAGGTTCCAACTTAAAAATAAATGAATATACACAAGTTAACAAGTAAATAATTTAAACATTTTAAAGTACATTTTCAGGGACATTATATTCATGCTTTTTATGAACATTCATTCAGGGTGAGAATTCAGTGGGTGATCTATAATGACGGATTGATTTGAACTTTCCAATATTCTTTTTACAAGAAATTGCCTCAGGCTATTAAGGCCACATTCAGTCTGATTACTGTCACATCATTTTTATTTAATGTCACTCAATTAATTATATAACTCTGGCCTTTTCAATGTCATAACACCTGAATTGTAGCAGCCTAGTCAAGCATATTTGACAAAATTCTGTTTAGATGTTTGATGAAGCAGAATGCATGCGTTCAAGGTTTTTAAAATAATTTTGAAAATAGCAACATGCAACGTGTTATATTGTCTAGAGCTGTGTCAGAAATTTTTTTTTTCTCACTCATTTAACAAACTATGTGACATTCACTGTGTATTAAATGAGTCAGCAGTTTCAGACAGACCATATGTATGAATGTGTAAAATGTCTCTGACACTTACATTCTCTTATGCCCCTTGAAAGTTCAAAACCATGATGAGATGTCTTGATAGACATAAGCAGAGGCAAATTTTTCTGACATGTTTTTCCTCTTTCAGCTGTTGTATTAGATGGCCTTGGCACTGTGCTGATGCTTTCAGCATTACTACAGCAACGGATGTACATACACCAGATATTAAAGGAATAATTTACCCCAAAATTATTCTGTCATCATTTACATATGTTGTTCCAAAACTGTATGACTTGAATTTGTGTGCATTGTGAACAAAGCCATACATGTGTTGAGAAATGCTCCGAATCCAACCTCAGACTAATGTAAAGGAGATAAAGCGCATGAACATAAAGCTTGGCTAAAAGGCCTGCCTGATGGTCAAAAGCCTCCAGCAGTGAGAAAAGCCTCCATTAGCTCTTCATACCTCCCATCTAAACCCACTGGTTGATGAGGCACAGCTGACTTCCTTTCTTCAATCAGCTCTTTTTCAAAGCCAAACCATTTCATTGATTATCATGTGAGGAATGAACCAGCAGTATAGAAAGGGACCTTTCAAGACATTAAGACAAGCAGTAAGCTCTTAGACAATATGTCTAGAGATTGTTTAATGGCTGTTATTAAATTCAACTCACATTTGATGGCTTTCAGGACATGTAGTGATGAGATCTCACCTTCGGCACCCATTGTACTAATAATAACAAGAAGTCATTTTGCACTTTTATCCCAAGTGCCTCACAGTTCACTCATTCCTGGAGTAATCAAGGGTTAAGAGTCTTGATCAGTATTATTATAATGAGGGCTCACGTTTGGGGGCTAAAAGCAGATTCCTAGTCATTCCAGAATTACCAAGAGTCTGAATCATAATGAATTGAAAGATTCTGGTGTGGATTCAAATTCAGCTTAACAATTTGATTGACTAATTTAGAACTTGAAGAAGAACCCTCCACAGAAAAACCGGCCCTAATCAGGGGGTCAAGGTTTGATTGGTCCTGATAGAAGAGTCACAATTATCAGGTTTGCATTTCTCAAAAACATTGTCAGCCAAACTATGGTTGCAAGTTCCATCATTAACAACATAGTTTGACAATTCTGCATTACCTAAAACCATACAGTAATTCCAATGAACATTAACAAACAGCATTGAAAAGATGTGTGGCTGGAACTACAGATCTCAACCTATGGTTAGAAGCATAATTACTTGTTAGTAAGTTTAAATGATGGAGGTATGACCATGATTTTAAGAAACAGCTAGTTAATTTCTCCAACGATGCATCATACTACAATGGTTAAGCAGCACGTCATTACATGGGAAACACACTTCAGGATAGTAACTAGTATAGGTTTGGAACTGTATAGGTTTTGTTCAGCCAATTATGACATGACATGTTGTTATGACATGATTTTCATTTGACTCGAGAGATACAGTTCAGATGATTGACTCAAACACAGTTGTACACATGGGCAAACATGGTAGATTCCAAATCACATACTTTTTGGTTGGGATATGCAGGGATGTATGAACTTTAGAGTATGTAACTATATGCAAAATGAGAATTGATTCCATCTGAGTTTGGCATTAGCATGTTGCTAAACTAACAAAGTATGTAACATGCAAACACACATATTGAGTATAATTAAACTAGAATTAATTGAACAAAAAGCCTATGATGCTTTAATAATACCGTCTAGATAGACAACTCATTAAGACTTGGAACTGAGGTAAAAACACATAGCTTCTGTGTTCTTTGGAAAGACTGCTCAGTGTAATCTTTTGAACTCATTCACTCTTGACATTAGCATGCATTTCATAACAGCCAATATAGACATAAACAGTTTGCAATTTAATATCATGTAAATAATTGATCTCTCTCTCTCTCTCTCTCTCTCTCTGTAAGCAATGAAGCGTCCCCTCTTCTTGCTTTTCAAATCCCGTGAGCAACATTTTTGATTCCATTTCAGTTGCAATCAGACATTGACAGACTGTTTTGGTGGATACAATTCATCTCTCATGATCAGAACAGTGCTGATATTTTCTGCAAAGGGAGGATGCTGTTGTGAACAGATTAGATCAGTGTTTCTCAACCTGGGGGCTCAGCAAACTTCTCAGAGGGGCACAGATGATGTCAAAATATTTGAAATATGTTCTGTTTAGGCAAAGAAGAGAATTTAGGCAAAGGATATGTGGCAGTTCTCTTTTGGTTCATGATGTATGTCATGCCTTCAGTTGATTTCAGATGCAGATTTGAAAGAATAGACTAAAAACTGTTATTGGAAATTTACAGACAATTATTATAAATTATACATTCATACGGTAATGATAGTAACAGTGTTTTAATACTTAAGGCTGCAATTGGTCTCGAGACAATCCTTTTATGCTCTTGGGCTTGTTATGGAAGATGGAGGCATTTGGACATTTAGTCATAGACTTAAACCAGTCTTAAATTATGTGTTAATTATGCATGTATGTATGAGCTTTTGTGTGTTTCTCGGTTTTGAAGTTTATCAGCAAAATGTTGACTACTCAGTACATTCATTCATTCATTGCTTGCTTGGTAAAAGACCTGAGTGGAGATTCTTCAAAACAAAACTGTTATACAGAAGAAAAAGTTATTAGTACGAGTAAATGATGACTGATTTTTCATATTTCAAATATTATTTTATTATCTGAGGCAAATACAGTAGATCTGCTACTTTTTGTGAAATGGGTTTGCTCTGTTTTTGACAAGACAGGTAAAATATAAATTAAACTTTAGCACAGACTAAAAAAGTTTAACGGGTTTGGAAAGAGTATGACCACATTTTTGCATATCATCTGTTGTGCTCTTATGTGAGGCGGTGAGCGTGATTTGACCAAGTACAACATGTTCCTGGGTCAACATCCTTGTTGATCCAGGAACATCATTCCAATCAACCAATCAGAATTGAGAGATAACTTTTCAGGAAATGTCAGTTTTAGGCTTACAATCAGGGTTAGGTGCTTCTACACCCTTGTTAATCAGCTATCATTTCCCTCTGATTTTAGTAATAAATTATGGGTAAGGTTAGGTTTAGGGGTAGGGATTGGGTTAAGTCTGTATTTTTGGAAAGTAATGTTGATCCAGGATCAACAAAAGATGTTGATCCAGGAATATGTCTTACTTGGCAAAATCACAGTGACCCGCTTCGCAGTGTGTTTACTTGGATGCTTTTTGACTTTTTTTTCTTTTGTCTTTCACCTTTTCCATTTTCTTTTGATTATTTACCTGAGGTATTATATCCTCATAGAATGTTATAACATTCTTGTAGGAGTTCAAGTACAGACACTCTTTTGTTGTCAAACAGCAGCACTTCTTGAAACCTGAAGGCGGGAGAGTGTTTCTCCCACGCACACTTTTAGCAACTACTGGATTCCCCAGTTACCAGTTGGGAGGTGCTTTTATTTTTGTTTTGGGGTATGTTGTCAATTCTCTGCAGGCCATATCTGCAGTGGAACAAAAGGCTGCATCGTGGTGCAGCACAGCTTTTCAGCAGGTAATTTCAGCGTCGCTCAAAGGCACGGCAATAAACTATGTCTAAATATTCAAGCCCACAGATGCTTTTGCTATTTCATGGACTCCAGAGGTTCAAAGACGATCTCAACAACAGATTCCTACCTTTGATTTTGTGCCGTCATGCTACTTTGCTTCTTCAGATATTAAAAAAGCACAAGCTTTCATACCCTCTGGCTCATGAATACAAACGGTTTTCTCCAGCGGATCAAATAACAATAAATATGACACGTTTCGTATGATTTTTCATACTCTACAGCGTAACTGTCATCATCTGCCATTTTACTGTATCGTTGGGTGGTCAATAAAAATGTTCTGGGGTGTTTGTTGGCTTGCTGGCACTTTGGGAAATGTTGATTGTAGACAATGGCTCACAAACAGGCAGATTTATAAAAAATAAACTTGAAACGTGGAAATGTGAAAATGTGCACGCCATCCCTCTTTGACCATGAACTCCCTTTATGCTGTGTGGGAACTGATGACTCCAGCAGCCAAGTAAAGGATATTTTACATGGTGTGCGATAGGCCGCCTCTCTTGTGTACAGCCGTTTTACATGCAGGCGGTGTGAAAAACGTCAGTGCAAGAGCAACAAAGGCTGTTGCTGCTTCAGCTAAAACATGCAGCTTCTCTAAATTAGGTCATTTCTGTAAATCTTACATTTGGTGTTCCATGTAAGGGATTGCTACTAAGACTAACAATAAATCAATCAATCAATAAATTAATAAAATCACAATTATTTCTACAGAAAAAAAAATGGTCATAGGGCTGACAGTGACTATTATGTTCTTTAGTTGACTTTATTTTGTTAGTTCACTTTAGACTTTCTACTAACTATAAGTACTTAAGAACTTAATAGAGTATTAGTAGCCTGCTAGGTTAGGGTTAGTAGAATAAATTGACATGTTACTTTTAGTTAGCAGAATTTCTAAAGTGGACTATCAAAATAAAGTGTTACTTTTCTTTATATTGTTTTTAATGAAATAATTCCAAATGCTTTTTTTTTTTTTTATTACATCAATAAATCACCTCTCATTTGTTAATGACACGTGGTAAAATCTTATCTATCATTTAAAATTAAAATGACACCCTCATGTATACAAATAGCTCTCAGATAATTAGCAATTGTCATCCAGGCATTATAATATATTAATTGTATCTAAGTAATCAAAAATGAATTAAAATGTAGGCTGTAAAAATAACAGAATAAAAATTGCTGTGATGATGGTTGTGGTGAAGTACGCATTAAAGAGATTTCTACGGCTCAAGAACCAGCCTGCTGTGATCCTTGAGGACACTGTTGAAGGTGAGATGACATCTCCTACAGCACTGTATGGGCACTGCATGTGTGGGGCTGTGTTTGAGATGTATCTTGTGTGTTATTTTGAGCACCGTGTTGTCAATGGCACGGAAGCCTGGCAAGCACTTTCTGCTCTCCTACTCAAATTGCCATGGATGTGGGCACATGTAATGCATTGAAGTGACAGAGACCGTCTTGTGCTGCTTGGGGAAGATTCTGTGCAGCCCGAAACACCAAATCGTTCCCTGTCTTTCAAATTCCAGTGATAAGAGGTATCTGACAGGACAGATCCGGGTATTTCCAGGTTCCGGTCGGGGTTTACTTCAGAACCCTGACATTCCACTGAATGAGAGAGAACTGGTATTATAGGATGGAAATAATATTGTACATTGAATATTGCATGATTTAACTCTAAGTAAATGTAAGAATAATTTGTTTATTCTTCGTAAACATTTCTAGATGAACCCTTTTACTGGACTGAAGCAACTTATGTTTAGTTAATTATTCATATATAATTTTTAGAATCATGTTAATGTCTGAGTATTAATTCAATTCAAGTTTATTTGTACAGCGCTTTTCACAATACAAATCATTGCAAAGCAACTTTACAGCAAATTAAGTTTCTACAATATTTAGTGGTAGCTTATCAGTGGTGACTGTCAGTTAATGTACATATGGCAGAAATGTACGGAAAAATCAATTAAAGACGTAATCAAAGAGACGATGAACACTATTAACAGCAATTATTATATGATGCAATCAAACTTATAGCAAAATGTGGTAGTTCTGTATGTTGTTTCAGGTTGGCACCATATGAGGTCCTCTGAGGGGTTGGCATCATCTCTTCTCAGGTGTTCTGGATTCAGGCTGAAGCTTGTGTAAATCCTAGTTACCACGGGATGTCAATTCCCCGGCAAAAACAGAGAAACAAATAGAGACATAATTAGCGTAGCTGCTGTTCCAACCAAGCAAAATTGATTTGTTTAACCCAAACTAAAGAATAATAATGTGCATTTGATCAGATATAACTGCAGTACAAGATTATGATATGCATTATTTGAATGCTTGGCCAAAGAGATGTGTCTTTAATCTAGATTTAAACAGAGAGAGTGTGTCTGAACCCCGAACGTTATCAGGAAGGCTATTCCAGAGTTTGGGAGCCAAATGCGAAAAAGCTCTACCTCCTTTAGTGGACTTTGCTATCCTAGGTACTACCAAAAGTCCAGAGTTTTGCGACCTTAGGGAGCGTGATGGATTGTAGCGTGGTAGAAGACTAGTTAGGTACACAGGAGCTAACCGATTAAGGGCCTTATAGGTAAGTAATAATATTTTGTAACTGATACGGAACTTTATAGGTAGGGATTGTAAAATTGGGGTAATATGATCATATTTTCTTGACCTGGTAAGGACTCTAGCCACTTCATTTTGGACTACCTGTAGCTTGTTTATTGAAGATGCAGGGCAACCACCTAGCAGTGCATTACAATAGTCCAGTCTAGAGGTCATGAATGCATGAACTAGCTTTTCTGCATCAGAAACAGGTAACATGTTTCGTAACTTGGCAATTTTTCTAAGATGGAAGAACGCTGTTTTTGTAATATTATTAAAATATTATTTTCAAAAGACAAGTTGCTATCTAATATAACACCCAGATGTTTGACTGTAGAGGAAGTAACAGTACACCCGTCTAGTTGCAAATTGTAATCCAAGAGATTCTGTGTACTGTCTTTTGGTCCAATAAGTAATATCTCTGTCTTATCCGAATTTAATAGGAGAAAATTATTGGTCATCCAATCTTTTACATTTTTAACACACTCTGTTAGCTTAGATAATTTAGAAGTTTCATCTGGTCTTGTTGAGATATATAGTTGAGTATCATCAGCATAACAGTGGAATTAAGTAAGATACATACAGCTTTTGAGGAACATTTATTTGTCCATCTCTCAATCATCACTGCATTGGATTTGAGCTTTGATTATATCATCTTATACTAAGACTTATTATTGGGAGCTATAGAGTGACATTTATATGCATTTAAGTATTCTGATGCACTGTTATAAAGATCTCACAGTTTTATTATCAGAATTTCATCTTAATGTTTGGCCATATAAATATCAGCAACTGCATATATTTTGCTAAATGAAACTTAGGTGTTTTGTCCTCCTCCTCATGTATAAGCTTCATATTGTCCTATATCATATGAGCCAAGCTTTACGGAGTTAAACATTCACTTCCTAGACTCAAAGAATGACTCTATGAAAGTCCAATACATCTCTGCCTGTTGGTGCATCTATTTCTGCTATGACTTTCCGTATCACTGCTCAATCTGTCATCAGCATTCAGTGGACATTAGACCTTTGGCGGATCACTGGATTGATAATGAAAGACAGAAAATGGAGATTGCATTCACACCAAGGACATAGTAATAACTCATGGAAGGCTGCTGCCTGCACCTTCAGTACCCCCTGCCAATAGAAACACGTCCAGAAGTTTATTCCTTGATATTCAATCGAGATGCAACAACATGTCTCAGGACCTCATTTAGTTCCCCGTGGTCTGTTCCAACCAGAGAGGGCCAAGATAGCAGCACAATACCAATATGTTTGACAAGAGTTAATGTAGAGAATCCAGAGAGTGTGTCTGTAAATAGTCCTTCATTGTGCTGTTGCATTCTTTATTTAAAAGGTTTCTTTATTTTAAACATTTTACCATGGACAGACCACTGTCCTGAGTGTGTAAATAATCACAGGCTAAGATTGCATGGATTTGTCTTTATTCTTTAAGCTAAAGTTTAGTATTCTCATGAAACTAAAAATAATTTGCTCTTTAATCACTTTAACACCGACGAAGTTAATAAGAATGTATATTTACGTTGTTACTTGGAAAAAAAGCTTTTACTTACTTTTGGCGGTTTGATATGATACTAACACTTCAATGAATAAACTTATCAATGCATCATAAAGTGTAAAAGCATTGGTGAGTTTTTTGTGAGTGATGTTTGCTTGTGCAAAAACTGCCCATCTTGTGTGTGGGCAGCACTGCGGTGTTCAGTGTTGTTGTTAGCATGTTCCTGAAGTGTCCTGGGTGGTTGCTAGGATGCTGATATTTGCTTGATACAACACAGTCTCGTGGTTTTCTTTGAGATCAAGAGCCAAAAAGAGCCAAATCTGTGACATTTTAATGTAGATATCCCGGCCAGGAAATGTCCGGGAAAAAGAGGATGTATGTTCACCCTACATTCCTGCCTGCAGCAAAAACGCAGTTATATATAGCTGAATAATTGAGATTCATTGTTACGCTCAGGAAGTTGACTTAACAAATGTCACAAGCTGCCAATACAGGTGCTTATTCTAAACAGTGTTTTGAGAAAAAGAAAGAAAGAAAAAACAAAGCCAGATGAATTTTAAATGCCTGTGCGATTATAACCGCTAATCAATAGCGCAGCAGAATGGAAATCTGCTCTTACCTCTTCAGACATTATTATCATCATTCAGAGTCCCTCTTGTACTAGACTTCTGGTGTGGATACATTCAGAATATGGATCTTATAATAAATTGCTTCACCTCTGAAATGACTTATATTTTTCCTTGTTGAATTATCCATATTTATCCATCATATTTATTAACACTGTTTCATATTGAGTTTAATGATAAGTCTTTTATGTTAGCTGTTGATCAATCTACAATGCTTGGAGACCATGCTTGTGATGGATTCAGACTTTTGTGTGGATACACAAAGTGTATGCCCAGTTCTAGCAATATTAAAATAAATTTTGCTAAGAAAATTTACTGTAGCAGATCACAATATTTTGAACATATAAACTAATTGCTCCCGATGTTTTTAATGTGTATAATAGTGCAGTTTCACTCATATTCATACTTTTCAACCAGATCAGAAAAATCAATCAAATTTTTCTTATGGTAGAAGCGTAGACAGAAGAGGTGACATTTGGCTGTCTTTTTGTTATTTAATAATGAATGTGGCGATTATGCTCTGCTGATCTTTGAGAAGAGCAACCCTGTTGTTTCCACTGGCCGACACCAGATCCAATATCTGGGCCACTGTTAATGACCCCATTACTCTGCACTGATGGCTTCTATGGGTTTGATGTAGCAATGGTGACAGCGTTGTTTATCCAAGCAAATGGGCACATTGAGCCTAGGTGTAATCACTCTCCTCTGAGACCCCGACCAAAAGACAGCGGAACGGAAAGGCAAGGACGAGTTTTTTATAGTTTCATTTGTGATGATATACCAAATCATTACCGAGATGTGGCCGCTGGGGTCAATTGCATCACATGGCCTGCATTTAAACTCAGCACCTGAACACAGAATGATCACAGTGATTGAATGGACTCTGTGGTGCAATGCATGAATCTCCATGCAGCACTGTTCAAGGAAACATCAGGGTAAAAATAGGCCGGACAAAAACCGCAGTGAAATTCACATTGGTTTAATACAATAGTTTTACTAGACATAAACACACACACACAGACAACATACATTTATAATGAAACTTGAACTGTTTCTGCCCCTTGGCGGAGGGGTCCAGGTAACCAAAACTTAGAAGATCCAGAAATATCATAAAGGCATTTTAAGTGAATCAACCATCTTCTAAATTTTGTTTACCTCAAGTTTTAATTCAAAATATCTTAATTTGTGTTTCAAAGATTAACCAAAGACTTGAGGGTGATTAACCAAACAATGTGAGGGTGAGTAAATGATGACATAATTGTCATTTTGGGTAAACTAACCCTTTAACTTTTGGAATTAATTGATTTTTTGGCACTTAGTTAACATGTACTGCTGTTCACAAGTCATGTGTGTTTGGAACGACATGACAGCGATTAAATGATGACAGAATTTGCATTTGCAGGTGAGCAATCCACAAAGTCAACAATCCAAGTCATTTGTTTGGACACTATTATGAGTGAGCAAGGACAAAAAATATGTGTAATGAATTGGATTTGTGTTGCTTTCAGTGATCGGTACTTGCATAGAGTCTTTCACCTAGTGCAGGTTTTAAAGCTTTTTAAAATAATTGTAAAAGCATTACTGCTCACAGCACTGTATCAACACATGTTTTGAACACGGTTGGACACGTTTATGGAATAATCCATTTATGTCTAGTCTGTTTGCTAAAATGAAACTGCTATTACCCCTCTTCTCAAATGTTTTGAGGCACTGAATCCTGAACATTGTTATTAAAAATTCAATTTCACTAAACTAGTTTAATGAGTTTTGCATTACCTCTTCACTCCTACCTGCATATATACATAAAACATGTAACTGAAAGCCTCTTGGGTCTGTTGTGATTTAATTTATTTCCCAAAGATATCAAACTTGAATTGACTTGTGCGCAGTGCCTCAGAGGACATCTATATACTTACATGAATATTGATTTGACCAGGTTGTTACGCACATGTAGAGCAACCCCACGGAAGCCCTGGAAACCCATGAGCTTTATTACAGTCTTAGACCTTCAAACCATTTGCACTAGGTGTAGCAATGAAATATTGCACTGTATTTTCTACCCTGGAAACCTTAAAGCTGAATTTTACCTCTGAATTTTGACTAATCATGGACCAATCAACTGTGAGTTTGATGCTAGACTCCGAGGGGACAGGACCCCTCCCATCTGAAGGTTGTCCACCCTAAAAATATGATTAAAAACCACGCTGCGTATTGTAAATAACAATGTTTTATACTTTAAATAAATGTGTAAGTAGTAAAACAACACAAACGGGGCAAAATGCGTTTTAAGTTTAGAAACGTTTTGAGTCTCCCCTCCCTTGCCTCACAGTGCTTTGGTCCAAATGCCTGCTTTCCTCTTTTACATCACCAACACACACACGAGTCCGGTGAGAGAGAACAAAGTCAATAGTTGGGGATATCCAGTAAGTAAGGCTGTCAAGGCTATTTTATTCACTTAAACATCGGATGAAGTGATTATTTTCTCTTTAAGATGATGCCAATGTATTTTTTCGATGAGTCGCTATGTTAGCAATAATAACGTTACCTGCTTGGTGAAAAGGGTTGCCAGGTTTTTTACAACAAAACCCTCCCAATTGCTACCCAAAACTAATTGTCTGATCCTTGACGTGATCGCGCGCAGCAGCGCAAAGTTGATTCTGTGCTTACTTGATATGTTTTTAAAAATGTTGTAGATTTAAGTAACAAATGAGAATCAATAAAATTAATGCATACATCTTGAGAGAAAGGTCTTCTTTATGATTTTCAGTTTTGTTTAAGATAATTAAAGTAACAGTTTTTAAATAACAAAAGAATATGTAAAAGTATGGTATTTGGGGTTAAAAGTGCCCCTGCTGTTGGGGCTAAAGGTGCACAGTAATTAACATGATTATTAATAGATGGCTGACTTTTCCATTTGTTGACATGACATGGTTAGATTCAGATGGTAAATATCATATATTATGTTGGGTGTCCATATTAGAGATAATAACCATGTTTAGAATGAAACCATCATATTTAAAAACATGATATTAATCATATAATATAATAAAATATCATTTGTTGTTACTACTGTAAATATATATTCAATTATTACTGGATTTCCTTCAATACTTTCAGAATCTTTGCTTATTAAAATGATTTTGTTTCTGTATTTTAAAATATCTTTTTTATATTAAGTATTTTAATGACAGTATATTTATTGAACAAAAAGTCATTATTTTATTTTTCAAAATAAGCAGAAAATAGTACAAACTTTGCTAAAGTGATTGTTTTGAACAAGTATTAACTTAGACATTATTAAAAAAAAAACATTATTTTAGCTGAAGTATTTGTATCAATACCATGTGCCTTTTACCCCATGCTGGTGAGCCTTTTACTCCGTGTGTGGGGCAAAAGGCCCCTCTCACTTCATACATTTATAAGATTTTTAAACTAAATAAACAACTTGAATGATTTATTTTCACACAAAATATGTTGCTCCATTAATGTTCAATACAACATATATTTTTTTCCTGCAATTATACATTTTAAGCGCAGTGAATAGCACATTTTTTGTTAAGGTGGGCCTTTAGCCCTATTGTACCCTATGTATGCTAACATCTCCTGGAGTCACAGACGGGCAGTGTATAGTCAACAGAGGAAGTGTCTTTCAGTTCAGTAGAAGAGCACTATCTCTATGTTGAGTTTGTTTTCTGATACTCCCTGACCTCTTTCTGCTCTTATCAGACTGGCCAGACCGACTGTGGCCTTTTTAAAGTCTGCCCTTGTGTCTATACTCTATACTCACTAATGTGGCGTTCTACAAAGAGCCAAAGCATGTATCTGCCAAAGCAAATAGCAATAGTGGCAGGATTTTATATTGACACACTCCTTGATATGTTATGTTCATGTCGTTCCACAGTAACTCCTTTCATAAAAGGACATCATAGCTGTACTTCTGGGGCTGTTCAGTGACATTACGCTGTCTTCTAATATATCTAGTTTTGACTAAATGTAAGGTAGCATCAAATTGTTTTGAAAAAAAAAAAATGCATGTGAAGATTTGAATATAGCTTCTTCTCCAGTTCTGAAAGGGGCACTGTGAATGCACCTTCTATAATATATCTGGCCTCCATAAAGTTTTATTTACACTACACCATTCGAGCTGTTATCTGTCTATAAAGTGATTTATTTATTTACTTATTTTGTTACTTTCATGTCAACTAATATATTCTTCTTTTTTACTACATGATGAAACCTCTTCAAGTTCTCTAGTAAGGGAAAGAAAAAAAGTGTCAAATTGTTTTTGCTTTTTCCATCATAACACTGAAAGCACAAAGATGCGGTTCTGTTTTTTTTTGTTTGTTTTTTTTTCTTCTTTTTTTTTCAAAGCAAAAAAATAAAAATTAAAAAAAGAACATCTTTGAATTACCACCAGACTTTTATGTGCAGAACATCAAATAAATTCCTTAAAAAAAAAAAAGCTATGGGCATTAACTGATCAATATTTTTACTATGTATTCTTGTGTTGCATACTATGGACTCATCCTGACTGCTGTTTTCTGTGTAATTGTTTACCACAAAAATACTACACTGGATTGCTTTTGAGTTCTGAAAAACAACACAAAAATATATTGGTGACATTTTACCCAAGTTTAGGTATTAGGAAACATCAGCAAATATCAGTTGTTTATATATATATATATATATATATATATATATATATATAAATATTT
>NW_015653519.1:873612-878963 GCF_001515625.1 Sinocyclocheilus rhinocerous | reverse complement strand
TATATAAATATTTATGAAAATATATTAATCAAACTTCATAACTATGACATTCATTAAACATTTTAAATGTATTTTAACAAATTAAGAGTTCAACACAATATAAAGTTTGTTAGTATTATGAGCTACACATTAATTACAGTACCTCTGCATGATGTCTGCATGTTAATTTACAAATCCTACCAAGATGAAAGCTTTGATCTTAAATATTAATTTTGTGTGATGTTTGCCTGGTAGGCATCATTTTTTGGCTGATAGTGTAACATTTTACAAGTCATGTGTTAATCAGCGGGCAGATTAACCAACCATGAATATCATAAATATTTAATAAGAGACTTAACTGGACCAAACAGTAGTTACCAAGCAACATGCATGATCCACTTAATATTCATGTAGTATACCTTCATTATTTTGCATTGAGATGTAAGGTAATTTGCTTTCATAAATATTGTAGATGAAGCTGAATGAAACAGTATCCAAACACTTTCTCCAAAGTTTAGGTTCTGGCCGGTCTCAGAACAGTCCGAAGACACATTCTTGAAATCAAGTTTTTAACTTTACAATCCATCTCACAAACACTTTCTACTATCTTAAAGTGAGCGTTTAGTTGATCCTGATAAGCGCTCATCGTCACAGTTGTAAACACGATGGCTTTCTTCTTTCATGAGGGGGTTTGGCGCCACGGCATCTTTGTTTCCAGGCGGAACATTAAAGAACGCGACACACACGTCTCCTGGAAATCCTGTATAATTCAACCAATCCGATGACGACTTCGAAACTCCTGAAGTGTTTCCACTTTTTTGTGCCATATGCATCAGATGTTTAGCCAACGTTCCGTGGGCGTGACGTCTGAGGCTGAGACTACGTAAACAGTGGATGCAGTTTGTTTTTCCGGAGCAGCAACGCAGTTCTGTATAATTCAACCAATCCGATGACGACTTCGAAACTCCTGAAGTGTTTCCACTTTTGTGTGCCATATGCATCAGACGTTCAGCCAATGGTCCGTGGGCGTGACGTCTGAGGCTGAGACTAGGTGGGATGCAGCGATCAAAGATGTATTTTGCACATTTTCTATTGACGACTTGGAAAGCAACAAAGAACAGCTCACATTAGCTCACATTATTTACAAATGCTTACACTGTAGAGCAATGACTGTCTTCATTATTCCCTTTGTAACTGCACTATAGAGACCTGAAAATGACGAACGCATTGGCTACAAAGAGAAACACAAAGAGAAGATTTTGAACTTTATTTTGTAGCCCCACTGTGCCGCTGATGTAATTAATACCCTTAATTAGGCCTCTATATCGACATGGAGGTTGAGGGCCAACTATCTCAGTGCTTTGTGACCGAGTTCACAATGCGGCTTCTCATGGCTGTCTCTGCCTGTTTTATCCAGATAATCGGAGCCTTTGTGTGGTAAAACTCATCATCTCACCATATTGTGGCCGTGTGTCCCTTTGATTTGGATTTGCAGGTGCTGCCACCCCCTCTTCCACTGCCCACACCAACTGAAGAAACTCAACAGGGTAGATGGCATATCCTCACAGAGATCAGCATGATGTTTCATCTCAGCATCATATTAGCATGAAGAGCTTGCTATTCAAGCGGCCATTCACTCTCGCTGTAATCAGACTGTTGCGTACGCTCCGTGGCAACTGTTCCGTGAAGGGGATTTGAATACGAGAGACAGAAATAAGTGCAAGAAAAAAGGAAGCAAATTAAAAAATGAGGCTTTTGATTTGCAGTATCTGTGTATCAGCATCAGTAATACTTAACTCTGTGGATATGGATGAGTTGTTGTAGTGAAATGAAGCAGGAATATTTAAAAGGATTTACTCCAATGAAGGCAATAGAACGCCAAAAAAAACAAAAAAACAACTATGACTATGAATGTCCCACCAAATGTCAAAAAGTAGAGATAGACCAATATATCAGTCTAGTAAAAGTGTAAACTTTCTAAACTTTACTGAACTAGGTCAAATGATTGTACACATCTAATATTTTCCCATATTTTTGAGTAATGTAAACTATTCATTTTATTTGCTTTCATTAAATTGTATAAATCAAGGCTCAAGGCTGAGGAAAAACGTATTTCCTCTTGGTCGATTTAAAAGTCAACAGCACATTATTTGGAGCATTCAGCATTATTATCATTTTTAAGCCTTATCTGTTATGAAGAAAGTATGAGTCATATTTGGAGAGAACATTGGTTTGTATGTATTTTGGCTTTTGCAAAAATGTATGCATAGTCATGCTTGTCTCTTGAGATCAGGGTGGCTTTTGTTCTTGTGGCAAAATCTCACGCCATTCAAATTGTTCTGGTCTGCTGACTAAACCCTGGAAAAATTTGGTGTGTGGGATTGTAAAATCTCATTCATGAAAGGTGGTAATTTGAGACAATGTAGCTTTCCATCAAAATTTGTGAATAAAACATTGTAAGGTTTGACACAAATTGCAGTGAGATTTCCTGATTAAACTCAGTAATTTGAGTTGACTTCAATAAAGGGCTGTAAAGATATATAAAGGTCTGCGGTTTCACTTTATTTTGATGGTCCCTTTAACACATTCTATTGACTATGAGTTGCGTTGTCTACTAACTCTCATTAGAGTATTAGTAGACTGGTAGGGTTAGGGTTAGAATAAGTTGACTTGTACTTGCAAAGTTACTTATAGTCAGTTGAATGTCTTTTGGGAGACCATGACAATAAAGAGTTAGCAGTTATTAAGCAAACAGTCTACTAATACTCTGATGAGAGTTAGTAGACATGTAGGTGCAACATTATTGTCAACAGAATGTTCAAAAGGGACCAACAAAATAAAGTGTTGCCAGGTCTGCTCCTAAGTATGTGGAATTGTTGAGGTGTTTTAGGAAATACATGCAATATAATAACAAATGTGCATGTTCCTTTAGCAGTAGTTTTCTCTCTAATACAGAAGGAAAGAAGTGTTTTCCTGAACATACCCTTCTTTGAGGAGGATGTGGTGCTTGTATTTAAGGGGTGAGAAAGTTGAGAGCATCCTTGATATCCTGCTACCTGTCCATTAACTCTTTTTCCCACTGCTATGCCCAGAGCTGACCTTTTAACCCAGTAAAACAGTGACCACAGCGGATACCTCCTCTACAGATTTTGACTCAATAATACAGAAAAAAGAAGCAACAAGCAACATGACGCATTAAAAGTGTGATATAAGTGAGCTGAGAGGATGACAGGACTAAACTAAGAGGAGCAGCGCGTTCCATTCAAATAGATATGCTTTTCTAATTGTGCATGCAAATATAGCCGGAATCAGAGCACAGGCATGGTCTTTGTCTTGTCTTATCTTATGTGTATTTGATTTCATCAGACGACAGCTCAATTATAAATAAGAATTTTTGTGCAGATTAACATCTTGGAAGAGAGAGCTGGTTATGTGGTCTTAATGGGCTGCGTTTCAGTCACTATTTCATATTCATCCCGTTGTCTGACAACAGGAACAGTAGAATATGATATAGATGAAAACTTGGCTGCATTAAAATACAGTATGTAAGCACAGAGATGCAAACAAATGTAAAAGACAATATGACGCAATGACGTTGTGAATATGCTAATTAGCATATGATGTCATCTAGCGACATTTAGTTGGCAACACTGGTTTTGATACAACTTTAAGTGTACTAAAGTGTAATATCAATACTTTCAGGTTTGGTATTTTTATAGAACAGTTCTTTCTGGTCCTCGAATCTGATTGGTTGAGAGGAGTGTGATATTCTAGTGATATCATAACTCCAACCATTTCACTTTTTGTATTGCTCCACTTGCAGTATTTCTCAACGAGTGTCATTGCGGATGCTCAAATCCACTATAATTGTATAAATAATTCTGATTTTATATCACAGAATGTAGTTTTAAGAGTTTTTTAGGTGAGAATGTACTTGTTTGGACTTCACATATGTGGTTTGTTAATAAAGATAACGTATATTAGAAAATTTGCTTTGATGTTTTCGGAGATGTGAGCTCCAGGGCGTCAGCAGTCGTTCAGTGCTAATGAACCCGCCGAGAGCAGACTTACCTCGGCCAGTTCTTCTGTAATTTGCCACTGGCTCTGATGTCTCTATAGTGGTTAAAAATGAGATATATCTGTTTGTTGCTATAGAGCCAATAGGTTTGGCTGAGGGCAAAATCTCATCATGTTATATTTTATGTAAATTTAATGCTGTATATCACTGCCTTTGTACTTTTAACTGAATTGTCTAGCAACTTTTATGATGTATGTTGTTGTTTAAATAATATTTTACATAAATTATAGTAATATTTAATAAGACTATGTAGTATTGGGAAACAGTGTGTGTTTGTGATGGTGATTTTAATTACATTATTCCGCCATTAGATGGCGAAAAGAGACTATTTTTATGACTGTTTATTATCAGCAATAAAGATTTTATATTGAAAAAGACTGAAACAGAAACAGGGTTGTAAACAAGGAAGTTATTTTTACTTTCAACAACACCTTGTAAGACGCAGCCAACAAATGCACTGAGCAGAGCTGTCATCAGAAATCATCCTTAACAGATGAAAGGATAGTACGACAAAGATATGGTTTTCCTCAGCGGACGTTCAGACTAATGTTTTATTGTGAATATGAGATTGAGCTGAAGAAAAAATGCCGTATTAAATGCAGGTAATCACACTCGCTCTCACACTATATCTCTCTCATAATACTCGACTCTACATAATACAGTTTTTAATGCAGTAATACAATCAGCTTTCAATGAAGCAACTCAACATTCCTTTGTTACTAGTTCTGAAGTCACGTTTTCGAATTAGTAACGGAGGAGGCTTGGGCTCAGCTGTTAAACTGTCAACTTGAGATTTTAATCCATGGTGGAAGGAAGTAGTTCACATAAAAGAGGGTTTTTAAAGACACGTTGTTGTTTGTTATGTATTTACTAGGGGTGTAACGGTACACAAACATGACGGTTCGGTATGCACCTCGGTTTTGACGTCACGGTTCGGTATGGTTTCGGTATGGGAGACAGCAGGAGGGAAAAAAATACTAATATATATATGCTATAAATATATATTCTGAACTTGGTCAATGCTAATCTTATATGCAGGCACTGGACTAAAAATACATTCAATCAGTCATCGCTCCCAAAATGAATTCATCTTGTTAATCTTGTTAATGCTATAAATGAATTACAACAATAAAATAACATTTTATCATGAACAACAATATCACATTAAACCACAGAAATTCCAAAATGACATTTCCCTTATATTCAACTTCCAAACGTGCATTCATCTTTGCCATTTTACATTCATTTAGTTGACTAGTGCTTTACGCTGTATTAACAAAAACATTAATGGCAT
>NW_015653519.1:863479-873351 GCF_001515625.1 Sinocyclocheilus rhinocerous | reverse complement strand
CTGACGAGATGCGCATGACAATCACATGCGATTTATTGTGCAGCCCTACGTTTGTTTGTTGATCACAAAGTACAAAGTAGATGAGGAAAACGAGAGAAGGGAGACTGGCGTTTGTCGCGGTTTGGAAAAAAAGGGAGAAAACATGACAGAATAACTAGGCAGATATCGCATTTTGCGTAAAATTAAAAATTGACTTTTCAATACCGACCAGATACAATACTGATTTTGGCGGAAACTCTTTTTTCTTTTTTTAAATGGCGTTTATCGCATTTTGGAACCAAACTCTTCATATATTTGTAACGTTATTCATTACTTTATTCTTTATTCATTTATAATATATAATTAACTTTAATTCAGATTTTATAAGTAACTTTATTCATTAAATAAATAATATATGTAGCAACAATACAGTATATAAAATGAATACTATTAAAATAATACAAATTCCTGAAACAAAAATAAATAATATAGATAAATTCCAACTTTGCAAACAATATATTTCCAGAAGTTGATTTTGGCAAAGTCTAAATCTACAGAGGAAACTTTTCTTCTCCTTGAAACATATTGAGTTTTATGTCTTGATGTCTTCAGTCTTGGTACAGTAGTTGTACAGCTACCACGTTTCTCCCCAAAGCCTAACCCACTTCAGAACCAACTGGTTTTTCTTTTTGGTCCCTTTAGCTAACTAACAGCCTTTATAAATCCTTCCTTACCTCTCCAATGTAAAGGCTTAGTACTTTAAAAATGAGACAGGACAAAAAAAATTGATAATAAAAAATAAAAAATGAGTTAGTCTACAGCTTTAGAGGAGCTCATCCATCTCTAGTGTGACGGCAAACGAGAATAATCTTTTCACTCCTTACAATTTATAATTTTCCTCTGCTCAGTATATACAGTATATGATGTGACTGAACTATAAAATTCTTCACACTCTCTTTTTGCCTCTTTGTGCCCAAACGGCAATCATATGTCATTCTCCTTGGACCGTTTAGCTCTTCAAATTGTTCTTCATTTTTCAAACGACTGCTGCTGTATTGATGGAGCATTTTGCTAGTCCACTCAACAGATGTCTTTTATGAGCTTGCAGAACTTAAGCACACAGACAGATATGGATTCTCAATGCATCATTTCAAAGACCCAAACACAGATAAACTCCACAAAATAAATTACTTTTTTGATTATTTATTTATTTATTTGAACAAGTGAATCCTCTTAAAATTAAAGGTATTGGTTGGGAAACATATCAAGTACCTCAAGCAGAACTGTAACATGGGGCCTCAACTTTGCGTAGATTTATTCCTAAAAGTGTTTGTGTGCACAAAAGATAGATTTTGCTTATGCACAAAAGTTTTACAATTCATAAAACCAAACATAAACCTCACAACATTTTAATTAGCAAAATATTGTCTGTCTAAGGCTAGCCTTATTTTTGAAGAAAGGAGGGAAACTGGCCATCCCCCCACGCTCTAGTTCTGCAGTTGCTGAAACGCTGCATGAAATACAGTACAATAGGGTCCTGGGGATCCAATGTTAAGCTCAAGGCTATGTAGAGTGAGCAGTCAGTTTCTCTTTCTCTCTTGTTCTACCCTGTGCCACATGCAGTGTATTTTTTTCTGTGGTGTTTGTACGCGAGGTGTTGTGTTCAAGACCAGAAGCTTGCAATGTTTACTGTATGTTTCTATCTACTGCTGCTTTGGACTCTGAGGAGTTCCGTTATGGACAGGAGCTCCCTTGCCTATTTAAGGAGATTAGACTGGTGATAGATTTTGTGCATATAGCTACTGAATATTTGGACATTTTGTCGGTTCCATTCTCACAAAAGTTCAGCTGTGCATTTTTGATCAACATTTTTCTCATTCATGCTCTGCGCTACTTTGCAATTTAGGGACAGGCTTAATCAGAGAACAATATCAGACTGTTTAAGCTTATCTGACTTTGTCCTAGTTGTCCTTGAGATTCTACTCTGTCAGTTGCATTGCGTTCCATGTTTTGGATGACAATTAATTCGAATGAATTGATTTTCTCGCTCATGCTCTGCACAATAACACCTTACACAACTACAATGTCATTGTTCCTGTTTTGCAAAAGGCTAATTTTCAAGAACTGTGTCAGACCAATGAAGCATATCTGCCTTTTTCATTGCTTTCCTTGAGATTCTGCTCTACCAGTTCTGACGTGTTTCAGACAACAACAGTTCATAGTTTACTCAGTTACACATCGTACAACAAAGCCTTCAGAGCACAGGAGCACTGCCCACATCTTTTCAACAGAAGTACTCCCCATTTTGGTTGGTTGCCAGGAGACACTTTTTTTTTTTTTGTGACACCAAAGAAGGACAATGGTTTATGCACAATCATGGGATTTGCTTTTAGGGAAAAAACTTAGCAATTCTAGGTTCTTCTTTTTGGTCTTGTCTTAGCACCTTGTACGTTCACAAAGTGCATGGATGTGAGCTGGCTCCATTGTGGCTCCAGCGCTGATGTGTCTTAGAACACTTCAATGATTAGCTGATTTTGGCTCAGTCTGTGGATTTGGTATTTTTTGGCATTTCTCAGTTCTCAATTACCTTCAGAAGACTGTTTTGTTGCTGAGGCAAAAGAATGTATTTCTGGCAGTCAAACTGAACTTATACACATTGCATGCACTTTTGTCTACTCCTCCTGTCCCTTTTGCTTTGCTTCTGAATCAGTTCAGGACTGGGCAAAACATTCCTGTAGGTCTGTTTCACAGACTTTTGGGTCTCATGGCAGTGGCTTCGTGTACCATTGCACCTGATTCATATGGGACTATTTTATTGGTGGGTCAACAGCCAAGGAATTTGTCCCTTTGATCTTTATTTAAGGTCTTTGCACACTGAGTCCGAAATTCAATCCGAAATTTTCACACGTTAAAAATTAAATACGACCTCACGTTGTGTCAATCACGTTTACACACTGCCTCCGAAACTTTCGTCCGTCATAAAAAAAAATCTGACCAGGTTCGATTTTCTGCGTTTTCACATCCGTAGTAAGCATTTTGATAGGAAAGGATGACGAATACGAAAAAAAAAACGAAAAACACATTTGAAAATTTTGGACTCAGTGTGCAATGAGGGAAAAAAACTTAGCAATTCTAGGTTCTTCTTTTTGGTCTTGTCTTAGCACCTTGTACGTTCACAAAGTGCATGGATGTGAGCTGGCTACATTGTGGCTCCAGCGCTAATGTGTCTTAGAACACTTCAATGATTAGCTGATTTTGGCTCAGTCTGTGGATTTGGTATTTTTTGGCATTTCTCAGTTCTCAATTACCTTCAGAAGACTGTTTTGTTGCTGAGGCAAAAGAATGTATTTCTGGCAGTCAAACTGAACTTATACACATTGCATGCACTTTTGTCTACTCCTCCTGTCCCTTTTGCTTTGCTTCTGAATCAGTTCAGGACTGGGCAAAACATTCCTGTAGGTCTGTTTCACAGACTTTTGGGTCTCATGGCAGTGGCTTCGTGTACCATTGCACCTGATTCATATGGGACTATTTTATTGGTGGGTCAACAGCCAAGGAATTTGTCCCTTTGATCTTTATTTAAGGTCTTTGCACACTGAGTCCGAAATTCAATCCGAAATTTTCACACGTTAAAAATTAAATACGACCTCACGTTGTGTCAATCACGTTTACACACTGCCTCCGAAACTTTCGTCCGTCATAAAAAAAAATCTGACCAGGTTCGATTTTCTGCGTTTTCACATCCGTAGTAAGCATTTTGATAGGAAAGGATGACGAATACGAAAAAAAAAACGAAAAACACATTTGAAAATTTTGGACTCAGTGTGCAATGACCTTAAGGGTCACTCTGATGCTATCAGACTGTTAAAATGGAAACAACCCCAGAGTCTGTCACTGCAAGATGATTACAACTGATGTTGTCAAAAGGTTGGATGCAGTTTTCAATGGTTGCCCAGTCTACAGAGCCTGAGGGGTGATCATTTACGTGACATATGAATTGGCTTGAGATGATGGTGACAATTCTGGCTTTGACCCACATCCTTCCTGATATTCAAGACTGTCATGTGGTCATTAGGACAGACAACAGGTTGACTGTCTCATACATAAACCGTCAAGGAAGAATACATTCACTCCACATGTAGAGCTCAGCATGGCACATTCTGCTTTGGGCATCTAAGGTCGCTAAGGTCAGTGCACATGCCAGGTCAGTTGAATCTGGGAGCAGATATTATCTTGAGGCATGGGTTGAAGCCCAGAGAATGAAGGTTGCATCCTTAGATTGTGAGTTTTGGTGGGGCAGAGGTAAATCTGTTCTGCTGAATGACCAGAGCCCTATTTGGTTCTCTCTGTTTCTTCAGTTGCTTTTAGTGATGGACAGTCTGGCTTGGACGAGGGTCCACATGTATTTTTTCCCACTATTAAGTCTACTTCCGCTAGTACTTGCAAGAATGGGAGAAAATAAAAAAGCATCTTCTGCTGGTAGAACCTGTTGTCTGTCCCACATTTGGCTCTTGAATCTGGCGTCTCTCCTGAAGGAGCTTCCTTGGGAGATCCCAATTAGAGTAGATCAACTTTTGCAGGCTCGGAGGCCCATGTGAAATCATCGGCATGAAATGTGGAAACGTTTGTGGGTTTGGCCGTTAGATGGGATTTTTTGATTTCTTCAGGTCTTTTGCCAGAGATTACAAAAAAAAAAAAACATTTTGAATGCAAGAGCTCTTTCTACAATGATCCTCTATGCTTTTGAATGTTGGCAATTCTAAAGTTACTTTTATAGGCTTTTATTAGGATATAACAGTAGAGAGACGGCAGGAAAGCATTGGGCGGAGATAGGGGAGCATGATTGGAAAAGGACCCCTCAAGGCATGAATCGCACACTGTCGGTCACTGTAAGTGCAGTTGCGCTGTATGTCGACGCAATAACCATGAGGCTATCGGCGCCGACGAGTGTTGGTAATTTTAAGTGAGAGTGCAATTTGAATCCAGTTTTACTGCCCTGTTGGTTCAGTACTGGCATTCCTTCCTTAATGTTTTTTTTTCGGCAGGCTCAGCTCCAGCAACATTTAAGGTGTATGCGGGGACAATTGCTGCTAACCATGCTTCAGTTGATGGTGTTTCTTTAGGGACACATTCACTTAAGTCTTGTTTCAAGAATTCCTGTCCTGCTTTTGTCCTTGAAATCCCTTAAAAGGATTGGTCATTGGTGACTTATAAGCATTATCAGTAAACCTATATGCTGTATGAATTTTTGCATCCAAAAGCTAGGTTACCTATCTAAGGTTGCTTTCACTTAATTTCACTCTCAAGTTGTGTTGTTGCATTTATTTTCTTCCTTCCCCCCTGAGTCGCAGGAGGCTAAGCGACTGCACAGGTTTTGTACTGCGAGGGAGTTAAGACCTGTTCACACCAAGGACAATAACTGTAACAGTAATGAATTATAGTTAAAAAAAACACACACACACACACACAACGGTAACCATTAAGGCACAGAGGAAAGATCTCATTGGAATCATTTTCACAACATTTTTTGTCCAGCTGATGAACAATAAAACATTGACAGACAATCAGAATTGATCCTGCTTTAAAGAGCTTGAACATTTAAAGGGGTCATGAACTGCCTTTTTTATTGTACTGTTCTCTGAAGTCCCCTTAAAATGTTATCAAGATTTTTACATAAAAAAAAAGAATAAGCTATTTCTGTCCTGTTTTTAACCTCCCTCATTAGAACACTCTATTTGAATAGGCGTGGCAGATTGTAGACTCTGAAGTAAATGCCCACTGCTATGATTGGCTAACAGTTGTGTTTGACAGCCTACATTCCTCATACTGTTGTGATTTTGGTCAAAATTGCATAAATACATATAAAAACGATCTGTAATAACAGACAGTTACTCAGTTACTCACACTTGTATGGTGGGGCATTACTGTCGGATTCAATATAGCCAGCACAGCATCGCCTTTTAGTTTCAGTCTTTCTGAAAATCCTGCATAAATAGTTCCTTGTTTGTAAACGAATCCATGGTAAAAGGAAGTGACCAAGTTCTTACTGACGCAGTCTGGAACTTCATTCAAAATAAAGTTCATCGACTCTTTCCTATCTGTTGGGATCAGAAGAAAGGCAATGCAAAGACTGCTTTTCCACAATTTAGCAATGCCTCTTGTTGTATTCGGAGCGATCTTTATCATTTGGTTTCTGCGCAGACCTGCATTTGCCTCTCGTTATTTACACTACATACTCAAATCGTTAGGCGGGGCTAAAAAGGCAGCGATGTAGAAGCAGAGGTTGATCTTCTTCTGTGGAGGCAGGGTTTAACCACACTATTACATCACAGAGTGGCACATTTCACAATCTGTAATTTTGGCAGACTGGCTTCTTAAATATAAGCTATTTTTAGACTAACAAGAAAGTTTTGAGTTCTAAAAATTACAGGATGTTTTTTTTATAGTACTATGTCCTCTTATATGTCAAAATATCAAGAGGATTTTGGTTTCCAATCCAGGCTCATTGGAAATACGTGCCTCTAAATACATTTCTGCAACACCGTTATTACGTACCTTACTGCACGTTTCGCGACAGTTTCAAAGTGAAATGTCCAGAGAGTGGCACTAAAACACACGTTCAGTATGTGACCGTGGCATGTTTTTAATATGTTGGTACAGGCACGTATTCGTGCATTTTTATTATGCTGTTTGAGGTACATATTGCGGCTGTTCAGAATTCAAATATCCTGGGAGTGTCGCTAAAGGTTAATGCTCTATCGTGTTGGAAATATCCCCTACCCCAAACCCAACCCTAAACCTACCTGATAGTGTTAACAAAGGCAAAAGTAATATAAAAATGCATTTGTTGATGCACCTGTGCTATTTTAACTTCCTCATGCGGATTTGAGCTGTTTTGTCGAACTAAAGTTTCACAAGGTTTGTACTGGAGCTCTTCATATCTCAAGTGCAACGCTGTATCGCGTGAGCTACCGAGCAAACCTACTGAATCAGAAAACTCATGCATATGAAGCTGTATATGTGA
This sequence comes from Sinocyclocheilus rhinocerous, assembly GCF_001515625.1. Lineage (NCBI taxonomy): Eukaryota > Metazoa > Chordata > Actinopteri > Cypriniformes > Cyprinidae > Sinocyclocheilus > Sinocyclocheilus rhinocerous. The sequence continues at coordinate 866,348 of NW_015653519.1, read as the reverse complement.
CGACAACATTCAAAAGTATGATTTTTTTAATTGTGCAGGGTGATAAAATAGTTTTGAAGTCATAACATAATATTCTACAAGCAATTGTGTGAAAATTAGCCTTTATAAATCAAAACTCTGTACCTGTAAATCATACTTTGTATGAAAAGGCATAAAAGTTGTCTGAATTTAACTGCCTCTAGTGTTCATCTCAACTGGAAACTACAGTGATTCGTACATAGAGGTAAGTTTTGTTTTTTTCTGTTTTTGCAGAAATTTATATAGAGGTACGCATTTCTAATGAGCCTATGTTGTTGGTTTCTCAGTTCATGACCCCTTTAAAGCGGCAGAGTGCTTTCATACATTAGTGTGGATGCTAAGGCAGCTCTTTCTTTATTCAAGGAACCAGAACTCATACATAAATGGGACATTTTACTATGCATATACTTTATCTGCATATGATTTTCATATGCATATTGTCATCCAGACATGTGATACTGCCATGTTTACTGGTTTAATAAACAAGAAAATACGGACTGTAAATGCCACCTGTGCCAATAAGGTAAATTACATTACAAAACATCTGTAAGGCCTCTATCCATTAATACTGTGAACTATATAAGAAATCCAATAATTAGTTATTGCTCAAAACCACTCAGTACTTTGTAAACATGACTTGGTTTCTATGTGCTAAAAAATCATGTGGCATAATTTCCAGAAGTGCGTAAACCCAGATTAGAGCTTGCCTGATCTAGAAAGTGCTTCATAGTTTTGGTGCTCAGACAGTCAGTAAATGGACTGTTGGTCGAATGTGAGTGGTCCATGGGCATGCCATCTGAGGCTACATCTTGTTTGTTCAACAAGATTCAGACGGTTATGCCTCTATGTTAGTAGCTGACTTGCTAAGTAAAACTGACTCTTGAAGATGATTGTTTATGCTAATGCTAATGTCCCTTTAGACAATATGAGAATGCAATACATACATGCTTTGCATTATAATTGTGACATTTCAAAATATGTGATATGTGAAATTGAGCTTGTGTGAAGAACAGTTTATGCTTGTTTGTATGGCCTAAGTGCTACATATTAAAATCTCCCACACTGCTTGTAATCAATAGTTGCACCTCGACAGCTACTGAATGTACTTCAATCAGTGTAATGATCTTAATAATGGTAAAATGTGAAATGAATCTGAGAAAGGTACATTCAGATTGTTATGCACGGTGACATTTTTCTGTGACATGAATGAATGAATGAATGAATGAATACTGCAAAAAAGTTCATTTTTAAAGTTAAATGTTTAGTGGCATTGCAGTCTTGCACTTAATGAGCTCTCAGTGTTGTTTAGTATTTGGTCACGTCAATAGTCTCTGCAAGTTGATTATCTGCCATGATTTCTTCTCTAGCCAGTGCCTCAAAATGACATTTCAATATCTTTCCACTAAGAACCGAGTTTCTCTGAGATGCATCCATCTGTTGATCGGCATTGTATTACATTTTTCTTTCTTTTTCTTCCATGCTGTTAGAGAGGTTTGTATTTTACAAAAATATAAATTTGTCTCTTCTGGATGCTTCTCAAGAACCACAGAACAACACGGAATCTAAATTTATCTAATTTACTTTCTTAATACACCTTCCCTGATCTTATTGTGCTCAGTGCATCAGTGCATGTTATTCCAAAGAAAAAGAAATGTTTGTCTCTGTAATCTTTCAACAAAATGTAATAACTTTGCCTCTAAAACTACTTTCCTTTTCAGCCAAAGCCACAAATCCCTCTTAGTTTTCAGCCCCTTCTGTCCAACCGATTGCCTCATTTCTCGTATCGAATGGCCAGTTTTCATGGTCCAATGAATTCCAAATTGATAACAATCAAGTCCTGCCCTACCTTTTTCCTCATTGAATATCCTGTTTCAGTAAGAATTAGTTTTCTGAAGCAAAGAGGTTTAAAATTGTGAACCTAAATGTTTTATCCTCATTTAACCCTGAAATCAGATTTTTGAGTTTAATAATATAATTACGAAGATCACAACCAGTGTATGCTTGATAAGGCATCAACCTTTAAGTCTTTTTTATAAGAAAATGCAACACTAAAGCCAAAATTTTGAGGTTACCAGATACCAGGGAAGGGAAATACACCACCAACAGTATTGGAACTAGACCAGTAATAAATTAAAGGGCAGTCTAGACAACTGATTAGACTCTAATTGGAGTTTGAGCCGTTAAACTGGGTCTCAGCCTCAAGGTCCACATTGCTTTTGGGACCAACAATATAAGACTAATGTTTAAGGCATAATGACTTCTCAACTGATTTTAAAGCATGCACTACATGTATGATCGTATGAGACTTGTTATTTTGCTGTACTAAGCATTATTCTATAATCTACAGAAAGACCTGGGTATCACCCCATTATAACACGTTGATTAAAAAGGAGCGATATGAATGCCAAAGAGACTATAGAGCCTATACTTTTTTTTGTCCCCATGGAGCTTGTTTCTTGGCATGGCTTCTGTAGCTGAATAAAATGCACATATCTCATTTCAGAGGCCAAAACAAATTAAATTCAATCAGCTATTTGGGGCTGTATTTTTATTTTTATTTTTTAAATGTATGGTTGATAAAAAAAAGTCACTTTAAAAAAAACCAAGGATTTTAATTAAGACGAGGTCAAATTAAAACTCAATTGGTTTTGATTAATACAAAGGCAGACAATGAGTCTGTCCCTTTATAATGTGTCAGCAATTTAGCATTGAAACCATGCTGAAGTAGTGTCCTTTCATGCTCAAAAAAAAAAAAAAACTCCTTTATGATGTACTGTTCTAGATTTTAATCTAAAGATTAATTACTGGTTGAATTAAATAGCTTTCAAATTATTGCAAAATTAGAAGGTTT
>NW_015653519.1:856357-863210 GCF_001515625.1 Sinocyclocheilus rhinocerous | reverse complement strand
ATATATATATAATATATATATATATATATATATATATATGCTGTGTGTATATATATATATATATATATATATATATATAATATGCACAAAGACAATTCGGCCTAGGGGTTGGTTGTTATGACCAAAATTGTGGTGGTACGAATCTTTTCTATTAGACTAACAGTATTGGTAAAAAAAAAAAAAAAAAGAATGAATTACTGCACGCTAAATATTAAAAAAGAAAAAACAGTTACATAATTTACAAATTAAAGGTATATCAACATTTGTATATTTTCTCTTTTTATTTGGAACTTGTTGGAATTAAATGAAAATGTTCTACTGTATATTATTGAAGCAAGTTGTGACATTGCTTGACCAATATTTTGTGCTGGTACAAAATATTCACCAAATTACACATTTCTACCATCATACTGCCCAGTTCTACTTGTGCGTGTTACTTTATTATGTTGTTTATATGCCTAAATACTCAATTTGCTATTGTACTTTTCTAACTTTTATACACTTCCCTTTCAACCTCTGTAGCACCAGTGCTATGTGAAAAAAAAGTTAACGTACAGCCCTGCTTCCACTTATCAGAATCAGTTGTGACACTCCAGATTTGTTGTGCCTGCAGATAATAAATGTCAAATAAATGAACATGATACACCTGTGATACCTTTAGACACTGGTGTATCACAATGCACAGTTGAGATTATTATTATTATTATAATTCTTCCTCAAAGTTTTAGTGGCCATTGACTTGACATTATGAAACAAAGACAGAACTGAGTTGTGATGTCTTCCGATGTGGATGCGGTTCTGATTTTCAAAACCAGAAGTAAATGGGGATTCTCCATTTAAAATGCTTTTAGCCAGGCACAAAACGTTTTCTGTTTGCTGGAGCTGCCAAGATCATAACCAAATTATTTTAGAGCCAAATTTTGTCTTACCCACAAAATAGACCTCTTACTGACTTCACACAACTTTAAGAGTCATCAAAAATTAATAACCTCTTCAAAAATATTGTCTGCCCATGCTTACCCTCATTTGTAGAAATAAATAAAATAAAATAAAATAAAATAAAAATGTGGGGAATATTTTATGCTAACTGCTCTTCACTGAATATTGTGCTTTTTGTCAAAGTGAATAAGACTATAAAGGGAAGGTAGCCACTCTACAGGAATTACCACACATTTGTTTGTTATCTGTTTCTTATACTTAGTTATACAATGTACTCTAACAGCTGTGCTGTGAATCAACACCATTAACAGCAGATCCATGCGAGTGTTTAGCTGTCCATTGTTTCTTCTCAGGTGACTCTTAAACTATCCAAGCTCATCAGTTCTCCATCTTTTCTTTAATTTTGCAGCATGTGAACTGATGACGCAGGGGATCCTGGCCTTGGTCACGTCTACAGGCTGTGCCTCAGCCAGTGCTCTGCAGTCCCTGACAGATGCCATGCACATACCTCACCTTTACGTCCAGAGAAACGCTGAAGGATCACCTCGAACTGCATGCCAACTCAATCCAAGCCCCGATGGAGAGAGATACACCCTTGCAGCACGACCGCCCGTCCGTCTAAGTGATGTCATGTTGACATTAGTTGGTGAGCTGCGATGGCAGAAGTTCATCGTCTTCTATGACAGTGACTATGGTGAGTGATTGATTGCAAGACAGAGCAAATCCTGCTTTTGGAAAATAAAAAAAAAAATAAAAAAATATTACTAAACCTTACAGGTTGCATTCTGATGAGCAGATAATTCTGGGTATTTATTGTGGTGTGATTCCATGTGATAATTACTGATTCGGTTAAAGCGGTGTTCACACTGACAGTGATTAATTTGTTGGAGTCTCTGAGCTGTTGGATCGATCTATCTGTCATCTATCTATCTATCTATCTACATTTTTTTATTACAATCAGAAGCAAATTAAAGGCAGTACAATAAATACTATGTATAATACTGATTCGGTTAAAGCGGTGTTCACACTGACAGTGATTAATTTGTTGGAGTCTCTGAGCTGTTGGATCGATCTATCTATCATCTATCTATCTATCTATCTATCTATCTATCTATCTACATTTTTTTATTACAATCAGAAGCAAATTAAAGGCAGTACAAGAAATACTATGTATAGATGCTTTACAATCAACAATATGAATGAGAATAATATTTGCAGCATTATATCAATCATTGGTGGATATTTTTCATAAGATTCTTCATAGAATTTGCCTTAATACTTTGTGCATTGTGTTTAAGGACAGCATGTTCATTCTGAATCAGCATGCAGTGCTCTCTTTAAACACAGGTGCAGCATGAAGAACTGGTTGAGATGACTGCTTTACAAACCTTGATTTTACTTCACAGCCATGAAATAGTGTCAATGTGAGGTCAATAGATGTTAGAACTTATCCTTTCAGAGCAGCTGCACAGGTCTGAACTTTAAAATGGAATACTAGTGTATGGAACACAGATTCAGAAATGCCATTTGTTTGAGGCTTTGATCATAAGACGTTAGCAGTGAAGTAGAGGGAAATTACATGGAACTCAGTTTTTTTTCAAGTGTCCACATGGGTGGTCAGCCCAATGAAATGAGAATGACATGCAAACATTTGGCTTGTGTCCGGCACACTAAAAGTGACCCACACAAACCCATTGTCTAGCTACAAACCCATTTTTTCAGCCATTTTTCAGTCTTCTACAGTGTGAAGGTAAGATTGTGCGAAATAATGAAAGAACTGCATGTTTTAAAATATTCCCGGTCTACTGACATTTATGACATCCGCTTCGAATGTTGCAATGCATGTGATAACTTTTGTTAATGCTACAATAAGTACACTATTAAAAAGTATGTGTTAAAAACAACACAACCTGTGTTGTTTCTTAAAGGGGTCATCGGATGCCCATTTTCCACAAGTTGATATGATTCTTTAGGGTCTTAATGAAAAGTCTATAACAATCTTTGGTTAAAATTTCTTAATGGTAGTGTAAAAAACACCCTTTTTACCTTGTCAAAATCATCTCTTTTCAGAGCAACCTGTTTTGTTGCATGTTCCTTTAAATGCTAATGAGCTCTGCTCACCCCACCCCTCTCTTCTGAGGGGTGACGAGCAGTACTGTTTACTTTAGCCGTAAAACTTAATAACTAGCACATTTTTAGGAAAGGTGATTTGCAAAGATGCATAAAAAAACCCTTATACTCACTTCTTCTGTAGCTGAGGCTGGACCACGAATGATTTGCGCGAACATAGACGCATTTAGGTAGATTGGGAGGCGCATTCCCTTCAAAAGCGAAAGTAATTCACTGCGTCTTCTGCGGCTCAGATGACGGAAGTAAATGACAACTGCTATATTCATTACTACATCCAACAACAGAACACCTTAATCGATATGGAGACATTCTTGTCTATGCCTCTGCTCCAGCGTCGAAACAATGGCGGTCGGACTGTTTACAGCTCACTCAGGGCGGGTCTAAGGTAAGACAATCAATCAACAATCGTGGGAGGGGCCTTGGTCTGTGTGACGTCACACAGACAAGAAGCTGAGAACGGCTTGATTTGAAAAAGGGGCTATTATTTTTAGGGATTAAATAAAAACCACTGGGTGGATTTTTATCATTATAGGGTGGATGTGTACACACACTGCCAACACACATTTATTTTCAAACAACATGTAAACGTTAATTTTGCATCCAATGACCCCTTAACACACCTTTGTGTCTAGTTATAAGGACAACACATTTTGTGTTAATTTTAACTCAACCATGTGTTATCCCTACTAATTTTCTACACACCAATGTGTTATAGTTACACAATTTGTGCCAGTTATGTACCCAAATGACACAAAATGTGTTAAAATAAATAAAAAAATTAAAAAAATGTTAAAAATTAGCACATCCTTTGTAAATCCACTTCACCAGCTAATTACACTTCAACAGTGATGCTATAAAGGTACAGCAAAAGTGGAAGTTCGAAGACAGTGCTCTTTGCGCACTTTCTTGGCTAATCCATTCAGAATTTGAATAAGTTTTGTTTTACATGATGCTAAGAGGACCAGTCACAGGTTACATGCTGCAAAGGTTCGGGAGTGACATCCGCATATAAATGTGCCATTTATATGTGAATGTTACTATCAATGGACAGGGCAAAAATATGTCAACATAGATGTACATTAAGGCTAGAGCACCCTCACTAATTTCAGAAGCACCCTCAGTGATTTGATTCTGGAACCAGGCCTTCCTGTATCTGGAGATTATAATTTTATATATTGGTATATTATATTTCTATATTTATCCCATATATTAAAGCCGTGTGTAGCGCTCTAACACAATGTATATTGTACGTGCTTTGAGCAACCATGCATGTTTCTCTCCGATATCGTGACCCAGATAGCACACAAAATTATGACAAAATTATATCCCAGTATAATTTCATGACAATAAAGTTTTGCTAGTACTTATGTTTATTTAAATGTATGAAACCTAAAATAAGCATATGGTTGAAAACAGTGAATAGTTGTGATAATATGACAAGAGCTCAGCGTGTCCGATCTGTCTCCGCACCAGCCAAAGCGCAAAAGCAGATTTTAATTCAGCAGTTGATCACGTGACACACTGAGCGTTCTAATCACACCAGCATAGAGTGATCACACTGGTGTGATTGTACGCATTAAAGGGTTAAAAATCATATTTGTATTAAGTCTCTGCATTGTTCCAGAGATGGCTCTAGTTCTCAACTGAACGTGCGGAAGAAGCATTACTTCTAATTTGGCCAAAGAAAACTTGTTAAAATCAAAATTTTTCTATATTAATTTGCGCATTTTTCAAATGTTTATTAAAAGTGCAAAAAGTCATAGACGAAAATCTGAAAATAAGTCTTTTACTTTTTCAGGCAACATTTTGTGTGTATGGTTCTAATTTAAATGTTGGCTTTCAGCATGTCAATTTGTATAAAAAATACAACAACCGTTCTTGTTTTTTTTGTTTTGTTTTTTTCCTCGTCTTGGTTAAAAAAAAACGAAAAATGAATGGACGCAAATGTACACAGACCCTAAAGATGGCTGTGCCCTTGTTTCTCTGACGCATAAGGGCAGTATTAGGAAATATCAGACTGCTAAATGCCACAGTTGACCAATCAGAGTCAGGTATTCCAAAGAGTACCTAGAGTAAATAAAATATAAACTACATAGTTATTATTCTACTTAAACATCTGAACATAATAGTTTAGATGTATGAAATAATAATTCTGAATATACCAAGTACTTTATGCCATGTTTGAAAATTAATTGAAGAAGAAGAAGAAGAAGAAAACATCACCAGTTAATAACAGTTGATTTGCTCCTTCCTTCATTTGTCTGTTAAAGCCTAATGTTCATACTGCTGAATCAATTTCTATAACGACCTAATGTATGCAGACACACTTACACATACTGAAGGAATGATGCAATTTGCAAAATGCAATTTGCCCCCTGCTTCTCCATTTTTTTCTCTGAAGAAAGAAGAAGAAGAAGAAGAAGAAAACATCACCAGTTAATAACAGTTGATTTGCTCCTTCCTTCATTTGTCTGTTAAAGCCTAATGTTCATACTGCTGAATCAATTTCTATAACGACCTAATGTATGCAGACACAGTTACACATACTGAAGGAATGATGCAATTTGCAAAATGCAATTTGCCCCCTGCTTCTCCATTTTTTTCTCTGAAGACCCCAGACATCTCACGTCTTTCAGAAGTGATCTCTCAAAAAGAGGTGTCTGTGCTCAGATGCCAATGTCTGTAATAGAATTCAGATATCTCAGTATAGACTGAAATATTTCTCATCAAATTCTTCAAAGAATGAATGATCTGAATTATTCTATCCAGATCCATTTAATAGTGCAATATTCTCACCTTGAACAAGTGATTCTTTATCTCTCCCTATAGGTATTTTTTGAGAAACATCTGAGATTAAGTTATTACTTACATGAAACATAACTGAAAATGCCTTTAAGTTTTCTAAGATATGAAAGTGCAATCTCTGAACAATAACATTTACCTCTAGGTACCCTCTTTCAATTTTTCACCTGATCTGTAATATCTTATTTCCAGAATTTCAGTCAAAAAAGAAATCTATTTCCAGGTCAAAAGACAGATTCAGGTAATATATTTAAACTAGAGAGCTGACTTTATCTTGAGGTCTGATTACACCTCCATATCTCTGCCTGTTAAATAAAAATCACATAATGATACTTTGTTTGAGGCACAAAGTGAGAAGGTTTATTTTGGAGTGCTTTTTACCTCAAGCAACACTCAATGCTGCCGTGCTGTAAATGTCTTAAGATCTCAGAGCTGAAGTATTAAAGTCTGTGTACTGGTGCAACACAGTATGACATACACCCAGCATCTAAAATTAAATCCCGCCATGCACAAAATGCAAATTATAACTCTGTGACCTGTTGTGATTTGCATGTCTTTTAACTTTTATTTTCTAACTTTATATATGATAATACCAGAACTCCAAGTGATGACAATTATGATGAAAATTTTTAATAATATACAGAGCAAAGGGGGGAAAATGATCAGTTAACGTTAGCATCTAACTAACATTAGCATTGCTGTTCTTTACAACAATGTTATCAGACGCTGCACTGTCATCTATCGTCAAAGATAGTACCATAGCAATTTTTTATTATTATTTATATATATATATATATGAATGAATGAATGAATGAATGAAGAGTTTGGTTCCAAAATGCTATAAATCCATTTTGATTAATTTGAGTAAAAATGTGTTTTCTTTACCAAGAAAGTGGGAAGATGAAAACGTCTCAGGTTACTTATGTAACCATGATTCCCTGAGTAGGGAACGAGACACTGCGTCCTCTAGGGGTCACTATGG
>NW_015653519.1:853376-856072 GCF_001515625.1 Sinocyclocheilus rhinocerous | reverse complement strand
GCCGAACCCAGCAGAGCACTGGCCCCTGGATCAGACAATGTTAATGAAATAACATCATCCTCCAGCGGCTCACTCTCGTCCACAGCCGACGATCGCAAGAGGGAAACCCCTCTTCAAACTCATCGGCCAGATCCACCTGCGATCCCCACGAGCTCATTCTCCTCCGTGCCTCAGCAGCGGTGGGACCTGAATTGCGGGAAGCAAATGGCTGCCTGTCTTTCCTCGAAAAGAGAGACAAACGAGAGCGGAGATTTTTCATTGGAAAAACGCTCGCAATGCACGCCAATTGCCCCCTCGGAGACATCGCGTGCGTGCTCTTCACCCAAACAAATAACGCATAGATCGTGTGGCAAATATGGACACATTTAATTGGATTAATGCCGAATGAGAGAGGTAGGCTGCGCGACAACGCTGTTTGCTTTTAGTTTCGCATTGAATTAGCCTCAGTGGCGGCTCCAGGATTTTTTTGTTGGGGGTGCTAAAGGGGGAGGCTTAACAGTTCAGAGGGGGTGCTAAAAATCTAATTAAATTGAGTGAAAATAGTCTCTACTAATGAGCTGATGACCTGAATCAGGTGTGTTTGATTAAAGAGGCATGCAAAACGTGCAGTGTTGGGGTGACTCCAGGACCAGGGTTGGGAACCACTGGGCTAGGTATTGTGTTTATTGTTTGTACATTATAACATTTCGCTTTATTTACCAACTTTTATTTAGTTTATTTAGAAACTTTTTTTTTTTTATGACGTCGATTCAATATCGAATCTCAAGCCGCAAATCAATATTTTCCGGTATTTATTTCAGCAAACATTTAACACAAAATCTGATTAACGTTAATCTTATCATTAGTTTTCTCCAATAGATGTCACCCTCTTAAACCCTATTCGCACGGGATTAGTATTACCTGGTGACCTCCAGTCATTTGTAATAATTGCGGAGGTTGTCTGTGATCTTAATCCCGTGCGAATCGGCCATGTCTGTGATTCGGCCATGCAGCATTTGGCGGGTTGTATATCATTTTTCGAGGTTTGTGTTTGCTGTGCGCCTTTTTATCCATCTTTGGATGAAGTGTTTGATAGTATTTTGGGTGCTGTCATCATATCGCTACACCATACAATTTGCAGAAAGAGAAAGCTGAAAAGGTTTTGAGGTTAATGTGTTACAAATAAATCAAGCATAAAGCTTGAGATATTATTTTAACCTGGTGAAATGTAAATGACACAGCGCACGAAACTATATTAGTTTTTTTTTTTTTTATCCATCTAACCGGACCATAGAACGGGACTCTCGAAGCCTTGACATCCGGGTATCCGGGAGACAAGTCAGTAAATTCGAGTAAAATCACAGGCTTCATTTATCCCGTGCGAATGCACCACACGAAATTCAGATGTGGGTGGGTAATTTCAAAATCACACAAGGTCCCCAGATAATACTAATCCCGTGCGAATAGGGTTTATATCACCTTGTGCGATGTTACAACGGAAAGCCTGTCATTCATTCAGTGCTAATGGCGGATATACTGTGGACAAGAACCAAAACAAAGCAATATGCGTGATTTGCAATGTTCAGGTGAAATGCTATAGTAATAGTACAAATCTTTGGAAGCATTTGACATCACGCAAAAGGTGCCATGATTTCCACAGTGAATGAATGGCGGATGGCACAGATGCACTGTTTTGTTTACTACACACATAAGCACGGACGCTTGCTGTGTTTTCAGTCTCTGCCGTCTCAATATATGATGATATGGACAAACAAATATCATCTCCAGCTGCTCTGAGAGTCACTTCATTAGCATTTTACTGTTTTATTTGAGGATATCAATATAACCTACACAGCAGCTGCAAGTTCTTCACGTCAACCTGTCAAAATAAAATTTTGGTTTAACGTGAAGAAACTGTGAAAGAAATATATTACTAATGTGCAGTCTTAAGACTCAGTGTAACACCAATACTACTAATACTACTACTACTAATAAATATTAATAAAACTTTATTTTTAAAGGAATAATCAATTTTTTTTTATTTTAACAGTAAACCTATGTTGTGCAGCACTTTGTTTGCCAAAAAATACAAAGGTTTAATTTTAATTTGATTAGCATAAATTAAATTAACGTTTTATGCCTTCATTTGATTAACACAAAAATTAATAAAAACATTTTATAGGGCCCTATTGTTTAAAAAATAGGACCCTATAGACGTTTTTCCTGAACGCGGAAGTCACGGCTGACTCTTAACCAGAGGCGGACAGTAACTAAGTACATTTACTTGAGTACAAACATGCTCACTATATTATGAAATATCTGATATTCCGATTCTGAAATATGTATAAGTAAATCTATTTGGTAATTTAAACACTTTTATATCGACCGTGTTAGTTGATCTATACCGGGTGATGAGCACCGCTGTGTTAGTTCGTGCTGAATACGAGCTGTGGGATTTACAACACACAAATTAATCCTCTCCTCCCGAAACACGTTAAATTAGGTCTCCGCTAAACTGGGTAAAGAGTAAACTTTATAGTTACCTACACAATCTGTATATGATATCAATAAAAACATGCCGTCAGATTATATTTGTAAGGATCATTATTGCCGTTTCCATAGACATCAGAGTGTATTTTACAAGCTATAGATGTATGGTTTTACTAGTACTTATGTGTATTTAAATGTCTGAAACCTAAAATAAGCATTATATGGTT
>NW_015653519.1:850109-852974 GCF_001515625.1 Sinocyclocheilus rhinocerous | reverse complement strand
AATATTTGTGATAATATGACAAGCGCTCAGCGCGTCCGATCTGGCTCCGCACCAGCCAGAGCGCGAAAGCGGATTTAAATTCAACAGTTGATGACGTGACGCACTGAACGTTCTAATCACACCGGTGTGGTCGTACGCTTCAAGGACCAGCCAAGACTGATCACACCGGTGTGATCGTACACGTCAAAGGGTTAACTGGAAGGATGCTTTGCATTTCCAGTCGCCAGTGTTTCTAGTCAAATTAGCGCATATTCCGAGCTGATAATCTAATGTTAAACCTATTAAAATGTTTTTAAAAAGCACATGGCTCCATAGCGCCATCACTTTACAGTGTCGCAATGACTGTCATTTGCCAGTGCCTCACTCCTCAAAGTTTAATGAATATTTAGATGACACAAAGCTGCTGACGTTATCTACATTAAAACCAGATGGGCACTATTTGAATGGGTTCCTATGGAGACCAGAACAGAAGAGCATCCAATCGGAAGTTAGAATTCATAATGGTGTTGCTCATCTACTCAGGAAAAAGGTCTATACAAAACAAAACAAAACTATATATATATATATGTTTAAAATACAGGCCTGTGGCTCTTCATTTATTTTTATTAATTCACCATTTGTAAACTGATGTTTAACAGGCTTGTACGAGACGGGAGGCCTCCAGGGCGGTACCGGTTCCGGGAACCATGGCGGAGCACGCAGTTCAGGGTGCCATGGCTGAACAGGCGGTTTGGGGCGCCATGGCGGAGAAGTGTAGCCCCCCCAAAAAAAAATTATTGGGGAAAACTCTGGGTTCAGGGGCTAGAGCCATCTCTCGACTCTGGTCAGGGGCTAGAGCCTCAGTGAACAGTCTCTTCTTCCTCATCCTCCTCTATTGGGCTGAGGTTAAAGAGAATGCTGAAGCCATCATATGGCTTGAGAGTGGAGCTGCCGCTGTTTCTGGGCTGAGGACTAGAAAGGAACTTGGGACTGGAGACAGAGGAAGGGATGTGGATTTCAGCGCTGTTGTAACTCCACTTACAAACTCGGGGAAGTGTGGTTGGAACTGAGTGAGTGGGCTCATTGGAACGGTATGTGGAGGGTGCTGGCTTATGGTGGGCTGTAGCGCCCACATGCTTTCGGATAGGAACAGGATGATTATCCTCCACATTAAAAAAAAAAATCTGAGCCATTTAAATTGAGGATGAAATTAATAAAGTCTGCTACGGGGTCTATAACAATCGTCAGGAATCTAAACAAATTATCATCATCATCATCGAGTCCCATCCGGAAGCAACCATTAACCGTATGATCGCTGCAGCTCACCTGATGTAAAACACTCAGGCACTCCTCCACATATTGCTCCAAAGGCCGTCCCTCTTGATGGAAGTTGAAAATGAAGTTCTCAGCCCAGTACATCTTTCTTGGTCTGGTGTTCTGTCACAAAGCGGTCTGTGCAGTAATCCACAAGGCAGAGGGAGACGAAGGAGAGTTCAATAGCTTTTAATAATCCCGAAAACAGGGTTAAGTCAACACATAAACACATCTACAAACTGACTTTAACACCACACAAAGACAAACTGAACAGACTAGAGCTTAAGTAGGGAGGCGCATGAGGATAATTAACAGAACACAGGTGAACAGAATGACACAATCAAACATGAGGGAAAACTAGGTCAAGGAGAGCACATGGGCAGAAAACACAACAAAACAGGTCCATACGTCTGAAATCGTGTCTATAAAACGTTTTTTAATAAAAAAAAATAAAAAAAACAATTGTGAGTACAGTCTTCATCTCATTTGTGTGTCAACAATCAAATGACTCTTCCAAAAACGCACACATTCAAGAAATAAGTTAAAACTTTTTTTTTTTTTTTCAATTAGCACCAGATTACTTTTAAATGATTAACTTCTCTCATTAGGTGTGAATTTAAATAACATATAGGCTCCAACTATTTTTAAATAACATTAAATCAGGTATGGTTATGCATGTCACTTTCAATCTATGCAATGCTGACTTTTATGCAATGCTGACTCATTTAGATGTGTTTGTGACACACTGATATGATGTGCAGAAAACAGAACACAATGACCTCAAAAGAACTCTCAAAATGATGTTTGATACATCTTTACAATGTATTACATGAGATCTTGGTTAATAGATATGCACTAGTAATGCAGCGTTACCTAATTTTGCAATCACGTTTGAATTTTAACCACAATGTTCCTCCATAGTCTTCAGCAAGTCTGATGTACAGTCACGCTCATTCCCAGTCTCACACCAGAGAAGCTGTGTGTCACATCAATGCAAGCTCTTTCCAGCAAGATGTCACCATCAGCTGGCGTTTACATGAAACATGATTAAACATGAATCATTTCCTGTGGATATTTTTTTTTTTTTCCTGTTAATTTGACCCTTTTCATTCAGCACTTGAATTTGACACATCTCAAATTATTAGCTGATGTGTGTAATTATTTACTCTCTCAGGAAAAGGTAAAAAAGCTGTCACAGGGGTGGTATCTTCTTAATAGGTAAATCCACAATTCTAATTATCTAAAAATAATTACTTAAAAGTCAAAGTTACTTCAATTTATTACATGCTTCAAGGTATGGAATATTATTCATCTACTTCAATAGCAAAATAAACGGTTTACAGGTGCAGGGTTGGATATTCTCTGTTTTTTGTTTGTATGCAACAGCAAAGGAAAACACCTTTCTTTTTTGCCTGCTGCGACAAATGTACAAGGTGAGGTCAGAAGTACCATTTGTGTGTGGGAATTGAAAAAAAAATAGCCTATGGCACCAGAGCGAGAAAGAATCGTACTGAAGCTGGACTGAAAAATTCACGTAGATCTCTCTCTATCTCTATCTATATATAGAGGGAT
>NW_015653519.1:845240-850010 GCF_001515625.1 Sinocyclocheilus rhinocerous | reverse complement strand
GGGAGCAAGACTAAACATAAACATTGTGGGTGGGAGCAGGAAGAAATATAGTTTTATTTTAAATGAGAGCAAGACAGATTTCCGCAGGACTGAAAAATTGATCCCGCACAGACCTCTAGATTCAGAAGCGCCACAATGAGCGATTCTGCCATTACGTGCGCATACATACTCTTTTTAACGTTGTCCTCCAAAGCCATCTCAATATCACTGTCTCTGATGAGCTAAAGCATTTAAAAGATATGGGACATTTATTCAAATTAAGGCTTTTGTTGGGTTTTATTGGGAGCAGATGGGGCTGGGGTCTGGCGGTCCAGGGCCAAGCTCAGACTGGACTCCGACTGACAGCTGAATGATAATGATTAAGGAGAGACCTTGGATTTCCGTGCTGTTTCCCATCTCCCCTGCATCTCCCTTGTGCTCTTTCTCTTCTCAAGCTCTCCGATCACTGTCACACGCCATTTCCCTCTCTCGCTCTCTCTCTCTCTTTCTCTCTCTCTCACACACACACACTGTCCTTTACTCTGAAACATCAAACACACTCAAGAACAAACGCATACAGCCAGGCCTCGGAAATGTGTCCCACTCACTTCCTGTGATGCTGCGATCTGCTCTGTTGTGTGAGTTCACACAATGTCCCTTCCACACTACAGCACAGCAGGCTGGCCCAAGTCAAACCTCTGTCCATTTGGGAATTATGACCATTGGAATGCATTTATTTATTGTTTGTTTGTTTGTTTGTTGGTTGGTTGGTTGGCTTCATCGCCTAGGAATGAATAAGAAAAGAGAAATACTAACAGAATGAAGGTCTAACCAAAGTCGCTCAGCCGTCCACACGGCCATAACCCTCACAGTTTGTTGTTGATGTATTCCAACACTTTCTCTCACACATGACTTCATTGCACTTTCTTCACAGTAGGGCCCTTTTTTCAGTTGATGTCATTCACTAGTTGGCTTCTGCACTCCCTTTGGAGTGGCTGAATACTGTCCTCATAGACACCTCCTGTATGAAGTCCCATTTCCCGCTGAAACGCTCCTCTTGTATTCTTTGTGCAGCCAACATTGAGATACCCCATTGTTTTGTAGCCTGCAGCCTATTTCCGAGGTGCACCATGGTCTTTATGCAACCAGAAAAGCAGAGACCGCCAGAAACTGCATTTTCTATTCACATGGCCTACAGTCCCTGAATATTTTGCAGTAGTGCATCAATGCCATACCCAAAAGGACTGACGGGTTACGGCAGTGTTCTTCAAATCTGGCCTTGAAGGACCACTGCCTTGCAGAATTCAGCTCCAGCCCTAATCAAAGATGCCTTAGCAAGCTAATCAAGGTCGTTAGAGTTACTGTGTGTGTGTGTTCTGTGTGTGTTCGACTTCAACGTCTCTGAGCACACCGATCGGTGTCTGAATTAAAGCAGTGCATGCCGGTTAAAAATTTCATGTAGGTCAGGCCTATTGTTTCATGATTATGACAATAAAACTGATAAAAAACATGGTATAGGTCTCATGGTATTATATTGAACTTTATTATTCTACATACAGGCACTGTATTAGGCAGTACATGTACATTATGAAGTACAGAGTGAAAAGTGTTTATTTTGCTACATGAAGAAGTCTGAAACGTCTTTATATTTGAGAAATATTGCATCTAATCCACTTCATCTCTGCAAATGTCACTATGGGAAGCAAAATGGCTGCATCCTTCCTATACCTAGACCAGTCCTGCTGAGACTTCTAGACTAGAGTTCTCTGCGGCATTAAATGCTAGAATGAGAAGGTCTAGTGAGTAAGCATGGAAACATCACATGTTTTAAATAATCACCTATGACACACAAACTAACCACAAGCTCTACTTTCAGCACAATGGTAACCACAGAAGCTTCAACATAAACTCTGTAAAATGGCACATATTACAGCATTAAACACTAATAGGCCCTTTCCTTTCCTAAAAACACATAAAATGACACTTTCAGTTTCAACATTTATTCTCCTTATCCAGTCTCATGCTGGAACTAAAATTCCACTGCCTAATTTCCTGCATAAAGGTATCAAGACAGTTTAATTAAGTTACTACAACTTATTAATAATAATTACAATATTTGTAAGTTGATGCAATGATCAATATTATTATGTGAACAGAACAGATCAAAATAATGTTATTAAATTAACATTTTTTAATCAATAATGGATGAATAAATTAGAATTTTTATTTTGCAACCATGCATGAAATTAAAGTCGGCATGAAACGGAAGTTGCGATTGTCTTTTCTTCTCTACTGTGACGTATATCCGAGTCAAACGGCATCTGAAATGAGAGGGCGGGACTTGATTTTGTCCTTTGGGAATTGATTGGATCATTGGAAGGTGGGGCGTTGCAAACAAAATGGAGGCAGATCTGAATGCCAGTTTGCAGTTAGTGGTGGGGGATTTCTCTCCACTGGATTCACAGCCGACACCCAAGCATGAATAAATGTTTTTTTTGAGGATGACGATGACGATCAACGGCACAAAACATGCCTAAAGAGAGAGAGAGAGAGAGAGAGAGAGAGAGACTGCCTGAATGACTGAGCACATCCTCCATCAGGTTAAGTCATATTCATGAAAAAAATTAGTTTGCGATGTCCTAAGAGTAATGTTGTCGTAATATCCTAATATCTTTTCAATGTTTAGGGGTAACATACTCCCTCATGACTGGTGTCAGTGATATAAAGTGAAGCATCAGCTTCAGCTGTTCCCCCTGTCGTTTATCCCAGCGTTTACCCCTCATGTCACTAGCTCCGCCTTTGCGCCATAGCTCGTGACCGGAAGAGAAGATGAGTCGTTTTGAGGGGGAGGGGAGGTTAACGTTTTTGATGAAAGACTACGAGGGCATATGAATAAAAAAAAATAATGAAGTGCACGGATAAATTATTTATAATAAACAATACAGTATTCCTTTAAAAAATAAGAATTTTCAATTTTGATTTCATGGTGACTTTAAGTTGTGGTAATGCTTAAAATACTTAATGATTATTTTCCATTAATGCACAATAATGACAATTGTCTATAGTCTCCCAGTGGTTTGCATAATGGCAGTGTAGCATTATCTTTGTTGTTGTTGTTTTTTTGTTGTTGTTTTTTTTAATTGGAATGTTTGCAAAGGATTGTACACTTGATGCATCCTTCAAAATGAAGGATGAATGAAAGACACGAAACAAGGGTGGCTTTCCAAAGATCCCTTAAATTAAGACGGCATTCAATGGTGCTTGGAGACGTATGTGGCAGCCAGGATATTCAGCCTTACTAGAATGCAGCCTTCCAATTTAGAAGCATTTACTAGAAAATCCAAAACGCTTGTTTTGTTTAATGTGGAGACGTGCTGAAATGGCGTTTGGTCTCGTACTGTATCGCGTACCTTGTCAGTGTCGTGCGCTTTGCTTGGCCATTTGTTGGGATAAACAGGAAAGTGTGTTCAAGACATAAGTATCGCTTTTTATCTCTCCTCTTTCCACTTCTGTTTTTTTTTTTACAAACTATTTCTTACTATGTGTCAGTAATAATACAATTACTCAACAAAAAATGCTACTGTAAATATCAATTTAATGAGTTTTCACATTTCTTTTTAAAACAATTTTTGAATGGATGCTGTCACACATTTCATCCAACCCTTACAGACACAAATAAAACAAGTTTTTGTAGATCAGTTTCTTTAAAACACAAAACTGTGTAAACTAGGCACTGTAGATTCCTATTCTTTGTCAACACTGCATCAGAACTCAAAAATTGATTATTGCCACACGAGAATCAGTCAAAATATTGTTTCATTAAAACTAATCCAAACAAAGAGTCCTACAACAGACAATACATGTGACACAAAATATGAAACATGTTACAGGTGGCCAGAAAAAAACTGTTGCCCTGATGATATACTGCATGCTGGAGAAATTCTCAGGTAGGAAGACACTGCTTAGTGTAGTTAACATAAAGCACAAAAAAAGACATGAAGCAAAGTCTCAAGTAATGAGTCCGTTTCAATGGCATAGCCCGAAACAATGACGAAGGTCTGGGATGTCGTTCCCAGATGTCGTTCCCAAAATGTGCAGGAATTGCATCACTGGTCTCTGCATTTTGCAAATATTCCACCATGTTGGTCCCCACCTGTTAATTATATGACACTTAGTCTTGCAACATAACTAACAAGTTAAGTGTATTTTATGGAAATCATATATAATCATATACAGTTGAGGTCAAGCGTTTACATCCCCCTTTCAGAATCTGCAAAATGTTAATTATTTTACCAAAATAAGAGGACTCATACAAAATGCATGTTATTGTTTATTTAGTACTGACCTGAATAAGATATTTTACATATAGTCCACAAGAGAAAATAATAGTTGAATTTATAAAAATGACCATGTTCAAAAGTTTACATCCCCTTGATTCTTAATACTGTGTTGATATCTGAATGATCCACAGCTGTTTTTTTTTGTTTAGTGATAGTTGTTCATGAGTCCTTTGTTTGTCCTGAACAGTGAAACTGCCTGCTGTTCTTCAGAAAAATCCTCAATCCACAAATTCTTTGGTTTTCCAGCATTTTTGTGTATTTGAACCCTTTCCAACAATGACTGCATGATTTTGAGATCCATCTTTTCACACTGAGGACAACTGAGGGACTCACTGATGCTCCAGAAGAAAAAAAACAATGCATTTAGAGCCGGGGGGGGAAAACTTTTGAACCGAACGAAGATGTGTACATGTTTCTTATTTTGCCTAAATATCATATTTTTTCATTTAGT
>NW_015653519.1:822441-844460 GCF_001515625.1 Sinocyclocheilus rhinocerous | reverse complement strand
ATACAGAACGGTTGCCATTAGCTAGCCAAGCTAGCCATCTCACCACTGAATTGAGTTTATGTCAATCTAGTCTCCAATCTGGAGAGCACTGTTAAAAATGTTAAAAAATAAAATCAGAGTGCATTTTCATTTAATTTTTATACTGGTCTCCTAGTTGTAAAGCAATACAAGCATTCACTAAAATAGAGGACGATTAAAGGACCTCATACATACACCACGAAAGATTAAGTCTAACTTTACATACTGTAGCTAAAACAACATTACATTTAAGTAACAAATAATATTACATACCAGTAATATCGTGGTTTAACGTTATAAAAGTAAGGGGCATAACGTTACCTGAGGAAAAAAGAGCGCGAAAATGCTCAACATAAAAATGATGGATCTATCGTCGGATTCGGCACGTCGCAGACATTTACTTGAAAAAAATATGCCCTTAAAAGATCAATTTTAGTACGAAATGGTCTAATTCTGACAAAACATTACAAAGCCATGCAGTACGCAGACAGTAACTGAACTTACCCCCGTATTTCTGACGTAGTTCATACCATTTCCATGAAGTGTTTAAATAGCTCGCACGCGCGCGCACACACACACACACACACACACACACTCGCTAGGCGGCTACTTTATAATCATTCACAGAATAACGCTACCCCGCACAGCGACAGATCAAATATGCATTAAACAGAGAAATCAGTGTGCTCTTACCACAGCTTATTAAAAATAGAGGTAAATAATCATATCATCATATTAACTTACCTTATAATCCTGCTTGCGATGTGCGTGACCGTCTGACAACGAGACGAGTGAAGAATCCAGAAAGTTCGATGAAGAGGAAAAATAAATAAACCTGTTGGGTCAAAATAACTCAGCCCAGCTGTTCAGTGGTGAAAGAACCCCTTACCATTTGACCCAGCATGAGCAACCCAACTGTGTGTTTACATTACCTCAAACAACCCAGAATTATGACCCAGCACAATTAACCCAAAAATGTGTTTACAGAAATAACCCAGCACTTTTTAGAGTGTAGATATCACTTGTGTGGGTGCTAAGGAGACTGCAGTCACAAAGGGAACGTGGTAGAGCATTTGCTTAAACAGGATTCGAACCACACTGATAGATATAAAACTATATTTTTTGTTGAAAATTCTCCTGTATGTGGACACTGGTGTAGCATGACAGTTCCACTCATATGGTGATCACTGGAACTTACAGGTTACCACTTTCTACGGTGAAAGATGAAAAATATGATTTACTACCAAACTGACTACATTTGGATACACCAAACAAAAAGTACTTTTTAAATTGTTGGATCTGTTAGAACAGCTCCTTAAGGTAACAGTGGTCTTTTTTGAACACAGTTAGGCACTGACATGTTCTCTTCACTTGTTTTCTGCTTTTGGTTTCATCAAATTATCTATAGAAACCAGAATACTGTGACATGATAGAACACCAGCAAGAAAATATCAATGCCCCGTACCCTTTGCCTTATTTCATTGTACTTGTGGCTTTGAACTTAAAATATTCTCCAGAGTTTAATACTGTTCTTTCCATTTTGTTGATAACAAAATGACAGAACTGTACCTGTAATGATTGCCCTCCTCACACCGACTACCAATGTAACGGCTGAAATTTGATATTACATTAGTGTTTGACAATCTTTTAGCTTTTTCTAAATTGTATTGCCTATTTCAATTATACACAATGTGAAGTGCTCATCATGTGAAGATCCATTGTGTGAGGTACACTGTGACTCCCGCACAATAAAATCCAAACTGTAAACTCTAATATGCAGGAGAGAGAAGATCAGCATGTACAGTATGTGCAAAATAATGTGTTTTTTTAACCTTAAACCGCATAAACACATTTCATTACACCAAATACACAAAATAATGTTCTTTTTATCAACATCATATGACCCGTTTAAGTAAAACACTCCAGATTTTCCATACCAGAAGCCTGATGTCATTTTCTAGAGTCCAGGACAACAGTGGATAGTCATTTGTAACCACTGAACTGAGTTCAAATGATTCACCTTAGCATCACGCTGGCAGCTCATGCAAATAGTGTACTTTGGTTGCCCTACATATACACAGCTCATTAATTACCTTTGCTTTGCTGAGTTTTTCATTAGCTATTTATGCCCCACTGCTCTGATGTTTGAAGTAAACACACTGTAAGTGACAATAGAATAGTGTTAGCTGTAACCTTATTAAGATGACCTGTCATGATATAAATGCCATGTAAAGAAAAGCAGGTTAGTCACACAGACATCTGTCTTCAGCAATGATTAATATGGCTGAGATTCACTAGATGGGGGCATTTGAAGAATGAGTTAGTTAGTTATGCATGATTTTGGGGGCACTTAAAATAGGTCTATAACTATTAACTTAAAAATGACAGATTTCATGTCTTCAATAATGTCGCAAGGCAGTGAACAACATTTATGAATATGTTTGTACAAACAGCACACACATGACAATTCATAACTGTTTTACATTTTGGTGGATTAGTGGCTTAAATGTTTTTTTTTGTTGTTGTTCTTTTTCCACTTACAATGGTTTGGGGCGGGCTTTCATGCTTTTTTTTTTCTAATCTCTCCCTAAAAATCATGCAAATTCATAAGACATTGCCAATTAGTAACAAAACAGCAATATGTGTCTGTGCTGGACCTTTGCAGTACAGTGCAAAATAAATTTAACTATTAACTTATAAGAGTAATATTTGGGAAATTGTGTATTTGGTTATGATGCTGATATTTCATTAATGAAGCTTACTGTATATTTAAACACAATTGATTCAATACTCTAACTTAAATTTAATTTGTCAACACATTTGTCATTGGAAATACATTTCACATTTACAAAAGCATACTTGTTTGTTCCTCTCACACTGATTACAGGGTCAAATGATAAATTATAGGGTCAATTAGTATTTTTTTTTTCACACTGTTCCTTGCACTATGCAATGTTATAACCTCAAAACACTTTTACCATAGTGCACTTTATTAGAAACTACTACATTTTGATGTTTGCTTTCCATAATCCTCTCAACTTTTTTTATGTAGTAAATTTGCTTAGTAGCTAAACACAACACATGTCACAGTAAAGGGCTCAAAGGTGTGTGAAAGCAAGCTAAAACATCATGGATGCTTTGTTATCACTATCGTTTAGGTTTAGGGTGGGGGTATGTTGATTTTAAACATAAAAGAGTTAACCATTTTGCACCACTTGCCAGACATTTAATTTCTAAACTGCAATGGTATGTGCATTGACATTCATATGAAATATGAATACTATTCTCTCCTTCCTTCATTTTTTAAAGTTAGACATCAAATTGCTTAGTATTCCTCAATCTATTCATTATAAACAATATGACAAAAAAATAAAATATCTGTTTTATGATGATTTTTTTGTAAAAAGTGTATAAGGTTGCTAGTGACCTGAGGTATGTAATAGTGTAAGCATATTTTCCCTGCGCAACAATAATTAAATATCTGATGACTCAAGTGCAGTTCACCTTTATTCCTTAAGGTGGCATTGTTTGATAGACAATGATGACGTGATGTATCACTCATAATTACCACATGACATACAACAAAAGAACATTATCAGGAAAAATTTAAATGGCTTGAATGGCTTTACTGCAGAGCAATTACTATACACAATGAAATATAAGTGTCATTTTCATTGGATGTTAGATGTGGTGAATAAGCTGTCAGCGATCAAAATATTGATTTTGAAGTAATTGAAAAACGAGATTATGGTTGAGATCGGGAATATGAGCCAGATGCTGAATGTACTGGGGATGTGCGCTGTGATGATGACAGTGATGGTAAAGGCATGTGCTCCCATTGAGCCCTTGAGTTTCAAAAAGCAACAAAATATGCTTTATTTTATTCTTTTGTGATTGGTGTTAAAATATCTGGAGAGTTTTCTGCTAATGCAATAGTTAGAGATCTGTCTGTGTTGGATATAAATGGTCTGGTTCGCTAAAGACCTGAATATGTAATAATGATTGGCGAAACATCCATGCATTTAAGGCTTAATAAACCCACATCTGAAATGGAGAGAGAAAAATGCCTCTTGTGGACATTTAACCTGAAAGTGCAGGAAATTTTAAAGATTTTGTAAATCATTCTCAAAGAGTTTGGCATAATTATGGCATAAAATGGCGCTGTGCATGAAATGGAAATGTGCAGAAAGAGCTTGTCATTAGCTTGTTCCTAATTTGTTATAGGAGTTTTATGCTGTTTCCCCTGCATGGGAGGTTTGTTTAGGTTTTGTTTGAGTTTGCATAATACAGTTCATGATTTGATTTGTCTCAACAGTTTATCACTGTGAATGGGGTGACGTTTCAGCAATTTCAGTAGGCTGATGGCAATTCCACTAGCAGGGCTTTCTTTGCTACTAAAATGCTCTAATTACTCGTAAATGAATGCATTGCTAACAATGTAAATGAATGAATTGCTCATTGACACCCCTCACTTTTCCTCATCTTTAATTCTTAATTAGGAGCTATTTCAGAATCCACTTAAGTATTGTTTGACAGCTCATGCATATTTAGACAAATATGTATAAGGGCATATTAACATGCAAAAAATCAGTGCATACAAAATGACTCAATTATGCAGGATGAGCCACAGCTCAGTGCACTGACATCGACAAGCTTTTATGCATGCTTAAAATGGCTTAATCTTTCCATACCGAAATAGACTGTTTCATTTTATATGTCCACATAATCACATGGTTGTTGCTAAGGTGTGGCTAGGTGGTTGCTTACTGGTTCAAGTAAAAAAACGAACCCACCCTCAAGTTCCTATGATATTAATGTCTCTAGATGCAAATATGCATTTTTCTTTTCACTTCACTGAAAAGCATAAGTCACTGATCCCATAGAAGAATAATAGCACAGGAGAGGCCTCGACAAGCTGTATGATCAGAGGTACTGTATCATTCACGTTGCTAGGACAATAGATGCACAAGTTTTACCCTGAAATATAATACTTGGGGTTGGGGATTTTTTACAGGAATGCGTACCTAAGCAGCTATACCACTAAGGCCGAGAGACTAAGATATTATGACCGAGTGACTAAGTAAAGGAGTCTGTGGTTGTATGCTGAATTGTTATTCAGTTTTGTCATGACAATGGTTGGAGTTGTCCCACAGACATCTTAATATGTCACATCTCTTCTCATCTTACTGTTTAATGGATCACATTGGAAAGCACTACTGCGACATTGTTCATCTTTCATTTTCCTCTTTGTCCCCATGGCCGTGTTCTGTGGAAGAGGTACAAGCTTGCCCATCTGGCAATCATGTCAAATTTTGTTTCTCACTTCTAGATCTTTCGAACAAATATTTAAGTTCTATTCTGTCACTGTCACTCATGACTTCAAATCGGATCTTGTCTTTTTCAGATCTCTCCTCTAGTCCTTGAGACACATTCTTGGATGAACTGGGGACTCTTTTTGGAAAACAGTGTTCCACCTGTCCCTCCGGGTGATGTCATGTCCAGATTGATGCTCCAAGTCCCCAGTGACTCAACAGACAGTGATCCATCTTGATCTTGTTTTCAACTGCAACCTTGCTCCATCCATGATCTCTGCTACACTTATACAACTGTCGGAACACTTCATTGTCTCATTTTAGGATGACCTCTTTCTCCTACTCATCAACAGTCTATTCACTCAAATTCATGGATCCTCTAGTTTCCCAGGATTTCACTATATTTTTTTATTCAACCTTCGTTGTCCTGGAAGAACTTTTCTATCAGCCAATCAGGTCTAGGGCTAAGGTTAGGGTTAAAGCTAGAGTTAGTAGTTTAACAAAATTCTAATCAACCTCTTTAGGGGTAGACAGTGGACCACCAAAATATTTAATCCAGGAATATCTTACTTGAGAAAGTCACAGTCACCAGACCATGATGTTCTTTGAGGGTCTGTCCAATCAAGCTCCTGTTGGGCCACCGTCCTGCAGAATTTAACTTCAACACTCCTGCTGGAAGTTTTTAGTTATAGTAAAGACCATGATTAGCTGGTTAATTATCATCAGGTTCTGTGTTGGGTGCATTGGTTGGCAAGCCTCCTCCAACGTGTTCGATCTGTGATCATGTTCTCAACATTTTCCTTTGAAACAGCAACGTTCTTCAGATTTTCTTGGATTTTTTTTTCTCCATGTTGATTTTCTGTACCACTTTCACAGTAAGTGGACTGGACACCCCTGGTCTACTTCCTCCTTCTATTCACATGAAGGGACCTCCTTAATATTCATTTTGAGGTAGCAATGAACTCCTAATTATTACCAGGAGAGACAACTTTTTACATACTTAAATATGTAGACTATCTTAATACAACATAATATCCCCAACACATGGCCGTAAATATGATGAGTGCAAGGGAAAAGCATTAGAGAAGGGCTCCTGTATGCTCTTATAATTCAGGAGGTAATTTGTTGTCTCTAATTAAGTGTTCAATGAGCCCGCGAGTGACATTGTGTGGACACCTGCAGCTCCAGTATCTGGCCTGTTTATTGTACCTTAGTGTTCTGTTTCACACTTTGAAGTCTTTTTCTTATTTTTTCCAGACCTAATTGGCCAGGGAGCACTGTGTGTAGAAGACAACAGTGAGATGAAGGGCTGTTTGTTAATGACCCTGCATTATTGTGAAAGTCAGATGCTTGTCAAAGGAAGGAGCGGTATCAATGTGGACATTTGCGTTAGATTAGATGAGAACAGGAAATTTGACTATGACTAAAGTGGTGCAGACAGTGCTTTTGCAATTCACTATTAGATTCTAAAGATACAGAATGTAACATCTTACTATTGCCTTGAAATTCTGTTTTAAAATTGTTGCGACTCATTGTGCAAGACAGAAACAGAACAGCAAGACATCATGAGATGGCTACAGATGTCAGTCTGACACATACAGTCAGGTCCATATATATTTGGACACAGGCACAATTTTTATTATTTTAGCTGCTGACCAAAACATGTTCAATTTGCAGTTATATTATGAATATGGGCTTAAAGTGCACACTCTGAACTTTAATTTGAGGGTATTCTCATCACAATTGGAGGAAATGTTAAGGAATTACAACTATTTATTATGTACCTCCACCCTTTTTCAAGGGACCATAAGTAATTGGACAGTTGACTCAAAAGCCATTTCATGGACAGATGTGGGCTATTCCTTCATTATTTCTACATCAATTAAGCAGGTAAAAGGTCTGGAGTTGATTCTAAGTGTCCCATTTGCATTTGGAAGCTGTTGCTGTGAACCCACATCATGCTGTCAAAGGAGCTCTCCATGCAAGTGGAACAGACAATTGTTAGGCTTCAAAAACAAAACAAATCCATCAGAGAGATAGCAGGAACATTCGGAGTGGCCAAATCAACAGTTTGGTACATTCTGAGAAAAAAAAATGCACTGATGAGCTCAGCAACATAAAAAGGCATGGACGTCCACGGAGGACAACAGTGGTTGATTATCAGAGGATCCTCTCCATGGTAAAGAAAACCCCTTTCACGCCATCCAGCCAAGTTAAGAACACTCTCCAGGAGGTAAGCATGTCACTGTCAAAGTTTACAGTCAAGAGAAGACTTCATGAGAGCAAATACAGAGGATTCACCACAAGGTCAAAGTCGAGAACAAAGAGAACAAATACAGAGTGTTCACCACAAGATGCAAACAAGGCCAGATTAGACTTTGCCAAAAAAAAAAAAAACATCTAAAAAAGCAAGACCACTTCTGGAAAAGCATTCTTTGGATGGGCGAAATTAAGATCAACCTGTACCAGAATGACGGGAAGAAAAAAATATGGAGAAGGCTTGGAACAGCTCATGATCCAAAGCATACAACATCATCTGTGAAACATGGTGGAGCAGTGTGATGGCATGAGCATGCATGGCTTCCAGTGGCACTGGGTTACTGGTGTTTAGTGATGACATGACAGAGGACGTCAGAGGACAGAGCAGCCGGAAGAATTCTGAAGTGTACTCTCTGCCCAGATTCAGACACATGGAGCAAAGTTGATTGGATGTCGCTTCATAGTACAAATGGACGATGACAAAAAAACATACAGCAAAAACAATCCAGGCGTGATTGAAGGTAAAAAAAGTGTAATATTCTGCAATGCCAAGTCAATCTCCTGATCTCAACCCGATTGAGCATGCATTTCACTTGCTGAAGAAGCTGCAGTAAAGGCCTGGCAAAGCATCACAAAGGAGGAAACCCAGTCTTTGGTGATGTCCATGAGTTCCAAATTTAAGGCAGTCAATGCCTGAAAAATATTCTCAACAAATTTTTGAAAATAAACATTTTTATTTATGATTACATTTATTTGTCCAATTACATTTGAGCCCCTGAAAACGGGGAGGGGGGCTGTGTATAAAAATGGTTGTAATTCCTAAGCATTTTATATTATATTTTTGTTCAGCCCCTTGAATTAAAGCTTAAAGTCTGCACTTCAATCACATCTTGATTGTTTTATGTCAAATCCATTGTAGTGGTGTATAAAGGCAAAAGCACACAATCTCAGTCAGTGTCCGAATACTTCCGGACCTGACTGTATGTACGCTAGTGTTGGGTAAGTTACTCAAAAAAAGTAATCCACTACAAATTACTAATTACCTCTTTAAAATTGTAATTTAATTACATTACTGATTACTGCATTTAAAAAGTAATGAGATTAGTAATTACTTTCAAGTTATTTTCAAGTTTTCTTTTCAAGTTATCAAACCTAAAAAAAAAAAATACATTACAAAGAGAAACTCATAGTTCTTTCATTAATTTAATGTTGACTGACAAATTACTTAAAGGGGTCATATGATGCTTTTTTAAAGATCATTATTTTGTGTATTTGGTGTAACAGAATATGTTGACATGCTTTAATGTTCAAAAAACACATTATTTTTCAAATCCGACAAGTCTGCTCTGCTTCAACACTAACTGCGGTTACTGAAACCACGCGTTCTTTCTTTGCGTGAACATTTGGGCGGCATTATGCTAATATTTCCACATAGTGAGGTAGATATGTGGGGGCGTGTTAGAACGAGCCGTTTTTAGGGGGGCGTGGCAGAGGCAGAGTCAAAGAATATCTCTTTGGTTTTGAGACTTTAGTCTTTGCAACTTCAGGGATCTTATCTATGCACAATCAGCTTGTAACACTCCAAAGAGAAAGGAAAACTTGAAATCGCATCATATGACCCCTTTAAGTGTTATTTGTATACACTCCCAATATCAACACAACTTTTTTTTTGGTTTTGTAAAATAAAGAAACCAAATAGGGTGCACTTTCTGCATTCTCAGTCTCCGTCTTCCTGAAACGAGTCACTAAAATGAACAAAAATTAATTATTTTATATTGTATTATTAAATGAAGTAAGTCATTTTGAAAACAAATATTCTCTGATAAAATAATCTGTATGAAACCAATGTGAGGTACAGTCTTTCCCACCTGAGCTCACTTATAATGTGATCACGCCCATGCACATTGTGCGCTATACGATAATCATCCACGCGAAACCAGGCTTGAGACGCGCAGATATGTAAATGTCCACATCACCTCTGTAAACAAATAAAGATTCAAGTTCATCTCAGCTACTTTTCATTTTTGGAAGAAGACGCGCTGTGAGGAATAAGCCTTGAATTTATCTCAGAAGAAGAATGTGATGCGACATGGCTTAATCCAGAGGAGGATCTCATTCTGATGAGTCATTTATTTTTACTTATATTAGTGTTGCTGTGACATAAACTTGTACACATTCACTTGTTGAACTTTTACCAAACTATAATGCCAGACTAAAAATGTCGAGTGCAACATTTTGAAATATGATAGGCAACCTTTCATTGCATCTAAATGCTGCAGGACTCGTCTGCATTTTAGCTCGCATTCTCCGGTGATTTATTAAAGGGCATACTGATGCGCAAAACATGATTTTTACTTATTTTATTTTTTTTTACACTGCATTTGTAACTTAAGTAACGTCATTTTATTGACATTAATAACTGTAATCAAATTGCATAAATTTGAAATGTAACACATTACTGCTTTTCCAGGAAAAGTAATTAGAATACAGTAACACGTTACTGTGCAAAACACTATACCCAACTCTGATGTGCACTGCCCAAAAAAGGAGCATTCTCCCAGTCCCACCTCCAGAATTTGAGCAGTCAAATTGGCCAAAATATGCATATACTGTATACTGAATGCTAGAAAAAAGAAAAAAAAAACCTTGATTCTACTAAACATAATAGAAATGACTGTATTTCTTCACAGAAAAAGTGACTCAGATACCTATGTGTAGTTTCTGTCTGTTTCAACTTCTGCCAAGTATCCTGCACACATCTTCACTTTGAAATCTTTCACTTTCACCTTCATCATCTTGAGCTGAGGTGAGTTCTGACAGTCTAGACACATCTTTATACCGTCCAAGATAATGCAAGCGATTGTTTCCTTTGTATTCCTTGACACAGTGATGTAAATGCAATTTCATCCAAACTTTATTCTAGTTTAGCTGTCATCTAGAAAGCATCTAACATGAAAGTCATTACACCAGAGAAAATTTCAGATGAAAATATTAGCTTATGCGCCTATTTAGTATTAATTGCTTTTGCACCATTGGTTTGACCTTAGATAGGGAACAGATACACAGTCAACACTCTGAACATGACTGAAGGTCAGACTACTGACTTTTCAGTTCATTAGTGGTGCTTCCTGAGGCAAGCATCACTATTCATGCAAAGGGTTAAGAATTGTAAGAAACCCCTTAAGCATATTTAATCTGGATTTTTTTTCTCTCTCAAAGACAAGTACCACTCATTTGAATTCGTATGTTGATATACTGCACCAGTAAAAACCACCAATATAACTGATATTGTTCATCACACATTTCCCTGCTTACTTCTTAACTTTGTCTGTGTCACATATACAGCACAAATGCACCTCACCAAGACTCATCCTCCAAAACTGAGCATCAGTAATTAATGGCACAGGCCTTGATTCTCCATTACTGACTGTCAGGTGTCTTCCAGGGAGCCTCTTTTAATGCAATTGCAGTGCTTTTGGGAGAAAACAGTGCTGTGGTTTATTTTCTGCCACAGCTAGATATAGTACTAATGAATGTGAAGAAAGGCCTGGTTTCTTGTTTCTTTGGCTCATTTAATTGGAGCAGCGACATTAGACTGGTATTAGGTGTGTGATTGTTTTTTGTCTCACTAAGAGGGACCAAACAATTCCCTTTTTATTGTCGCTGTGGGTAGGATATGGTTAAAATGGTTATCACTCTACCACAACAAATACATAGTCCTGGAAATACATTGCCATTGTAGTTACTAGCTAGTTATTCAGTGTTTTAGAATATACAAGTATTAATATATTACAAATTATGTCCCAATGAACTATAATACATTCTAGAATCATTGATTTAAAATAGCTTTAAAATGTAACTTCTGTTTCATGCTTTTAAGACTTGTATGTTTAAATTAGTAATGTTTTGATTAGTTAAGGCCTATGGCTGCTGTGGTTTGCAGTATCGCATCCTTCAAAACAGCTTTTTCAAAGCTAGAAAAAGCTTTGTTATGAATGTTCAAGCATGTAGTTTAAATCATCTTCAGATAATTGCAGCCTTGCACTTTCTATTGTTGAATTGCTTCAAACTGCCCTTGCTTTGGAGCTTTTTTTCAGTTCTTTATAATAGATATAACCTTGTGAGTCACCTCAAAGATAATCTCGAAAATCCAGATGTATGGATTGTTCCCATCCTAGAAGAACAGGAGATCCTTGATGCTACTCTTGTTCAGCAAACTCTTGTTCTTGCATAACAAGAACTGAATTAAGTCTAGATAGAGCAACCTCTCTGGTATACAACAAATACGCAGAATGTTATAAAACTTCATAGGTTGTCTTCTCTTGTCCATCGTCTTCGACTAATAAAAAGTCACAAAGCCAAAAATACAGTTGAAAAATGGAAGAAAATGTCATAATCTTTTTAAGGATTATAATTTATGTACCATCTGTGCACTGATCAAAATCACCACGAGCAATGGCAGTTCGCCAACTATGTGGGCAAGCGGACACCTGCACCAAATTAAGAAAGATCAAAAATGAGTACAAAAGGAACAGTCCAAGGTAAGTAGCGTGATCTCAACACAAACCCAGTGTTTTTTGTTATTCCTGGCAAGAAGTGACTAACCAACTCTTCTCACTTTCCCTGTTTATCTCGCACTTGGAATACAGAGTTTCTCAACTAACCTTTCTGTAGAGTGCTCTTCGCTTCTCAGCCTTCACAGATGTCCTATTCCTGCACCTGGATTCATTTCTGCAATGTGAAAATGGAAATATCGCATGTTGTTGTCTCAACGTCATTCTAAGACCTGCGAACATGAAAGAAACAGTGTTGGATCTGTCTTTTGTCCTAATCTGACAGGACCATCATCATGTTCTGATTACAGATAAGCTCTGGGGAGGTTGTCTGTAACTATATAAGTATATGATACTTACATAGTTACAGACAACCTCCCCAGACCTTATCTTCCGTATGACTTCCATATGTTCCACTGCGCAGCTATATAAGGTTGGAATATTCTACACAAATTCTGCCAAAATGTGTGTCCCTATTTGCAGTTTTGAGGAGTTGACGCCCCAGTTCTGATGCCTATGTTTATGGTTTTTTAAATCTTTTCAGATTTTAAAAGTCATGAAGTGTATTCCAGACATTATAAAGACTGATACTTTCAGACTTAACAGTAAAGCGTCCAATCTTTGTTTCATCATTTAAGTTCTGTTTATCCACTGGTAAATTTGAAATCGGTTATACCATGATAACAGCCTGGAATGGAACAAAACATTAAAATAATAACACAAACACAACAGAAAACATATTCACAGAAAATGTTTGCAGACTTCCATCCGTCTGTCTGTAATTTCACAGACATAGCTCAGAGAACAAAGCACATTATATGTTCTACTCATCAATATGTTGTTTACTTACTACTAAGTTCGTTGATGCTACAAACTTCATATGCACATGTAATTCTATATAACGGTACCTAGTTACACACTTGTGATGTCTTGTTTCACACATCATTATTAAAAACCTAATTAAATGCAAAAATGGCATTTGTTTTGTAACCTGCAGTGAAAACTAAGCTTGCAAAATATTTCAGTGGTGTGAATACAGGGCTCTGAATGACCTCTGTATTGTGTACTGACCACGTGGTGTGCATATTAATCTCGCATCCCTCTTGCTCTATACGACCCAGTGTGTGTTTGCATCATCTGGACTCAACTCCACCCAAACTGTCATTCAGTAGATGGTGTCTCTGACTTGTGCAGATAAACATGACTTCTTCCTTGATCTTCAGGGGCATGTTCGTCCACCTAAGCAAAATTCTAAACTATTATTGGCCATAACTGAAAGCAGAGGCAGGACTTTTTGAAACAACAAATATAACATCTTTAGAGCAGGAAGTGTCAATTTTCAATGGTACATCATGGTTGGAATCAGACTACTTATCCAATTCATCAGACTGTGAGTTTGGTGTAGGGCAGTAACATTAAACACTGTATGTAGAAATTTAGAGGGCATAAGGATGCATTCTCAAGATGTAGTTCAATAGCAAAAGACATCTCTCTGATGCCTATGTAGACAATAAAATGTATGTACATAGAAATCGATGAAGTTCTATTTTCCACGATGGCATCCTTGAATAAATCCCAATCCCAAAGCTTGGTCATCAACGTTAGACAAGAAAGCACAAAATCATTTCAGATCATGACTTTGGAAAAGGCCAATTTCCACCACTATACCAGCTATATCATTTATCATCCGCTCTATCCTCTGCTGTCTTCCAATTGTGAGGCAGAGCAAATGAATGGCAAGTGAGATACCTTACCCTGGTATTCCCTTGGCATTCAGGAAAGGGTAAGCTATAAGTTTCCATAAGTATGGAAAGGACACAGTGTGTATGTTCCATTTGGGCATAAGATCTGAAATGAAAAGGAAATGAGAAAGGGGAGGTAGAGAATAAACTAAGAAGAAAGGTTACATTATTCAAAGAG
Organism: Sinocyclocheilus rhinocerous; assembly: GCF_001515625.1. Classification (NCBI taxonomy): domain Eukaryota; kingdom Metazoa; phylum Chordata; class Actinopteri; order Cypriniformes; family Cyprinidae; genus Sinocyclocheilus; species Sinocyclocheilus rhinocerous. The sequence continues at coordinate 830,398 of NW_015653519.1, read as the reverse complement.
GGACCACAGCAGGACTGATACACTCCACCGCAGAATGGAAGGTAATGTCCATCATTTCAGCAACTTTTGATGCTCCGAATGAATAAGGCATCTGCAGATGTTAACCTAACATCGCTCTTAAGGGACTAACATATTTATGTGGCATATATTGCATCCACAGAATGTCCCTTTTAGTCAGACACCAGATGAGTTCAGGCTGAAAGTTATATAACTTCTGTCTAGACAGGGTTTATAAGATACATGGTGCAAATATCCTCATATATCCCACTGGAGCATGAAGGAGCTGCCATGTTTTCCTGGTCGTTTGAACAAGAGGTCTGCACAGGATAGATTTTGTCCTGCAAGATTGTGTCCCGCTCCTCCCCGCAACTTTGACATAGTCCTGCTCCCGTCCATAAAATCCCACAGGTAGAAGTCTAACAGATTTTCAGTACCTCTCCCGTAAGATTCTGTCTCACTTTTCCAGCCTCCCCCTCCACACGCACAACTCTTCAGACCTCACCTTGTTGCATTTGTCACTGCAGACAATATATCAGTACGACATATCAGTATCTTCCATCCTACACTCAGCAATTAAAACTCGTTATAATTTGAACCTTTATCTCTTTTTTTTCACATGCCCATGACTTCCATCAGAAAGAGTATTTGAGAAGGTGGTGGAGGAGGGACCTCAATTTATCTGAGGGATTTCGAACTTTGCATTCTCCAACTGTATTTGTTGTTTTTTTATAAGAGTTGTCCCCAGGACTGGACAGTTTGAGAAAAGTTTCTACGCTTGTAATGTGTTATTAATTGCACATAACCAATATAGGAATATTTAATTTTAAAACCATGAATATCACTCCCTCCCTCTGCTGTGATAACAGTTTTCCTAGATGTTAGAATGTGGATGCAGGAATTCACTCCTATTCAGATACAAGAGTATATCAGGGCACTGGTGTGGGGTTTTGGAGCCTAAATCATTGTTCCAATTATGCTGCCTTCACGCTTATCGTAAATACAAGTTTCCTAATCGGAAATTAGACGTGAACGCCTCTCAAGTCGTATTTAAATTCGGAAATCATTTTGATACCAGAGTTTCCGAGTTGGGCGGGTCATAATCTTTAAACATGGTGGAGGGGACAACCATTGCTGCTGTCAATGCTGTTCTCACAACCTCTACATCCCTTTGTCTTGCCACTAAAGTAGTGTATTTATAGGCTAGATATGAAAGATTATTCGAAGCATATTGTATGTTTTATAAGCAGTGAAATAAGCATGTATTTGACCGAAATTCCAGAATTGTCAGCAAACTGCATGTGTAGCGCATTGAATGTTTATGATAGTCAACCAATGGGATGTTACATTTTATTCTTTCCGACATTTAAGCACTTGAATACGACAAGCTCGTAATCACGACTTCATAAGTGGGAAATAGGAAATTTCCGATAGCACGTGAAGGCAGCATTAATCCCAAAGATGTTCAGTGAGATTCAGGTCTGGACTTTGGTGCAGGCCAGTCAATTTCGTCCACGGCGTATTTCATTGAAAACCATTTCTATATGAACCTCGCTTTGTGCACAAGAATATTGTCTTGCTGGAACAGAAAATAAGCTCCAGAACTATTACAACAACAATGAAATCACATAATTCTTTAGAATGCCATTGTATGATGTAGCATTAGGATTTATCCCACAAAAATTACTGGAATAGTCAAATCTATTAATTAGAAGGAGTTGTTCACATACTTTTGGCCATATGGCATACTGTATATGAAACTTTTCTCAATTCCCTTTTGGGAAGTGTAACACATTTTTGCAAATCTATTCTATGTTCTTTTCAGTAAATTGGTTCAAAATTCTGGTTCAGTGATTCATCTTGTCATTTTAAATAATCAAATATGCTCACAGAAATCCTCTCCCTTCTTAAAGAGCATTTTGTGGCTGGATTTTGGAGCAGTCAGTCACTCTGCTAGACACATTGAGCAACTTAAAAGTTAATATTCAAGAAATGCATTTTTAATTTAATACTCCTACTAGAATATATAGCTTTCATTAAGAAAGAATTTGGATTTTTTAAAGACGCATAGATACATTTTTAATTAATTTATGGTGATTAATGACCTATACAAGTATGTCAGTTCAGACATTTTTTTTTTCCAATGTCTTGTTGAATAAATGGAGAGCTGGAGCAAGTGGAGTACAATCTGTGTGAGCAGGGCAGGCAGGTCAGAATGAAACTGGATTAGAAGTACTTGCACAGGAAATTAAATACATCTTTAGGCACATCCTCTTAGCATTTTGAAGCAAAGTGTTTTCTTGATGAATCCATTGGGTCCAATACAACATAGTACCTAGATGTTTGCTGGAACACTTGAAACTCTCTCATCTTCTCACATATGAATTAATTGGAATTAATGTATTCACCTTGATGGTAAGTGAATATGCTAGTACTGGGTTTTTTTAATTATTTTTTTTCCCCAGTGCTAGTTACATTATGACTATTTTCAGAGATTTTAATTAAATCTTTTGGTTTCCTTTTAACTCACACTGATATTAAAATTACATTGCCCATTGTGAGAGGCAGTGTATCCATGCTGACTGCTCTGGAGTGCGTTTCCCAAAACCATCGTTAGCTAACTATGGTCGTTAGTTCCATTGAACTCCATTGGTTACAACAAAACTTGCGGCAATAGTTGCTTTTGGGAAATGCACCCCAGCTTAGGTGTATTGCAGTACGTCATTTGGAGGATCTAAAGGCCTTAGGTTTTACTTCTTTATACTCATTGCTTTTTTGTGAGGAGTTATTATGGCTTCGCTGCCAAATTGCATAGAAAATGCCCTTCTTGTAATATTAAAAGAGCGTGTTTTAAAGATACATACATAATGTCTTTATTAATAAAAATTCAGAACACATTTTATTATGTAGCGTCTGGACCAATCAGACACACAATTTTTCATTTGATTTAACAAATCAATTATTCATTAGATTAACAAACATTCACAGACCCCTCACCCAATAAACATACTGGGTGGTGTAGAGTTGTACAGTAAGAAAGTTATTTCCCTTAACCAGGAAATTATCTTTCTTAGAATTGACAGACAGTTGACCCTGAGAGGTCAAGTAAATATCTACAGCAGATCTAAATATTTATAATTAATTATAACTAGTTATGATTAATTATTCATATTTCCCCATGAGCTGATTCGCTACAATTAAATAAATTTTGTTGGTCTACACACAGAGGGTAGAAAGACAAAGATGGTTAACTTCTGTTCACTTGAAGTTTGAGTCCTTGGAAAAGTAATATAACACGTTTTTCGTGAACTAGCCTCAGTATAAACTTTCACAAAAAAAAAAAGGTATAGAAGCAGTCACTGGGGACTCTACCCTTTCAAAAGGTACTAATTTATATGCTTTTAGTGAATGCACAATTATTCATAATCAGTATATATTATGCACATCAGATACATTATTCATATATAGCACAAATGGTTACATACAAAATTTTAACATTTAGGATTATTCTCAAATCACTAACCCAAAGTATAATTAATATTAATAGTGATGCTAGCAAACACCACAAAACGATGTACAAGTTTCTGTATGCTCTCAGCACATTTGAAAATGTGTGCTTGTCCTGTTTTGTTCAGTATAATCTCCCCTGTAACTTTGATATATCTTTTATCTAGCTATCTGTGTTTTATACCCAGTAAATCATAGCTCTGTTCCTAGGGACTTTGATGAGAAATAAAATGTCCTTGCTTTCTTTTTTAATCTGTCATTACTTAACTTTCTTAATGCATCTGGTGTTGACCGCCGACTCTTAAATCCAGAAGGATACATGAGCTGTAAGTTTGTGCTGCATAGATCTGCTCTAAACTTGTTTTGGTTTTTGAAGTTTGCCCAGTAGTTTTGATTTCCCTGACGTTATAGATATCACTACAAGACTCCAGTAACTTTTATTAAAGTTTTCGCACAGAGATGAATACAGAATAATTTCATAATGTATCAATGCAAATGTAATGGAGAAGAAAGCAAAACGTTAAGTATTTTCTGGCTCCACTCTTTCCCTATTTCTCTAGTTTTAAGGTTACATAAAACCTTAAGCAATTCAATATGCATATCATAAACTGTGGATGTCTTTCCAGGTGATTATAAGAGGACTGTCAAGGGAATAAAAAGGGTGACGGCTGATTGCTTAAACTTCTTCATGCTACAGTGCTGTGCTCTTCTATGCAAACAACATCTGCAAAGCTTGCAAAAAGCTTAAGAATACATTATGGTACATTTATCTCTTTAGAGCAGTTGCTTTGACTGGAGTGTGAATGTGCTTGCTCTGCTGACTGACAATGATATTTCTCACCCGAAGAAAACTACCTCTCGTTAATGAATGTTGACTTGCTTTAATCAGTCATGCACTGTAGAACATGGCTTTCCAAAGCAAAACTTCGGACATGATTATTTTATTGTCTGTTTCACTTATTTTAGCCTAGAGCCAAAGGTCATTGAGTGGGCTTATCATAGTCAGAGGGTAAATAGAACAGGTTCACTGACTTCTCTGTTTTTTATGCCTGACACATGAAATCATTTGTAGCATCTCTAGACACGCTCTGTCCATGCAGCATATTAATACTCACACTCATGGCCCATTTCATTTGTCATTATATCTTGTGATAGCTTATCATTTCTTCAATCTCATCTCATAAACCACAGGGAACAGGCAGCGCTGCCAAACATCATGTTGCTTGATGTCTTGGGTAAGCTAGTTGTCCAACCCTCATCATATCTGTGTCTATCACTAAAACAAGCTGTGCTTTTCATAGTCTGTGTATGTAGGGATGTCTCTTGGCCTTTGAGCTGATGTCTTCATTGGAAACCAACTGTCTCACCAGATATAATACACTATATAAATCGCTGTTGACCGCATGGCTGTGCTTCACAGAAACAGCCAATGACATTTTACTGTGATTTCTTAGAATTGACAAGACAGTTGACCCTGAGAGGTCAAGTAAATATCTACAGCGGATCTAAAATATTCATAATTAATTATAACTAGTTATGATTAATTATTCATATTTCCCATGAGCTGATTCGTTACAGCTGTTACTGAGCCTTTTTTTTTAAAGTTTAGCAGAAGTATAAAATCAAGTGTATGTCTCTGATGTCTTCACACTAGAAAGTAACCTTCATTGCCTCTAAAGTTGTAGTGTGAAACCTGGATGACAAAATAGCCCAGTGACATCCAACCCAATGAAATGTCAAATGTCATATACAAATGAAACCTGTCAAGAACATGGATCAAACAAAGGTGAAATTTTAGCTCAAACTTAAATGAAAGAAATATGAAATAATTTGTTATATATAGATACTTTTACTGAAAGCAAAAACTTCTATTTTTTTAGCTTTTTTTTTTTTTACTATTTGATTTTACTGTTGTTCTAAGAAATATTGGGTGGGGGGTGTTTTCACTTTTAGTTTCAAACCACTGATGACACATTATCCATACTTCAAAGAAGTATGGAGCCACCTACATATTAAAGTGTAACATGAAACATGTTATTTTACATGTTTAATATGTACAATATACAACCCAGGCTCATTCGAAATACGTGCCTCTAAATACATTTCTGCAACACCGTTATTACGTACCTTACTGCACGTTTCGCGGCAGTTTCAAAGTGAAACGTCCAGTGAGTGGCGCTAAAACGCGGGTTCAATACGTTACCCTGGTATGTATTTGTTATGTTGATATAGGCACGTATTGCTGTGTTTGTATTGCGTTGCTTCAGGTACGTATTGCGGTGGTTCATAAGTCAAATGTTCTCTAAAAGGTAATGCTCTATCATGTTGGAAATATCCCCTACACCAAACCCAACCCTAAACCTACCCGATAGTGATAACAAATGCAAAAGTGATATAAAAACACATTTGCTGATGCAACCGTGCTATTTTAACTTCCTACGGATTTGAGCTGTTTTGTTGAACCATAGTTTCATGGGGCTCGTACCAGAGTATTGCGTGAGCTACCGAGCAAACCTACTGAATTAGAAAACTCATGCATATGAAGCTGGATATGTGACGACAATGTTCAAAAGTATCAGTTTTCAAATCTCGCAGCATGTTTAATTTTTTTTTATTTATAGCATTATATTCTTCAAGTAATTATGCGAAAATTAGGCTTATTTATTTAGCTTATTTATCGAAACTGTGGACCTGCAAATCATATTTTGTGTGAAAAGGAATAAAAGTTGTCAGAGTTTAACTGCCTCTAGTGTTCATTTCAAATGGAAACTGCAACGATTCGTGTGTATAGGTAAGTTTTTTGAGTTTCACAGAAATGTAGGTAGAAGCATGTATTTCCAATTAGCCTATGTTGACAACATATTTATTATAACAGTAAATTATGCATAATTACAACCAACTAACCCCAAACCAAACCCTATAGTAAGTATGTGTTGCTAATTAATATTATTCAGATCTTAATTGTATAATTATACTGTAACAAGGACAGAAAATAAAGTGTAACCCATTATTTTAAGATAGGTTTGTTACGATGTACTTACACTGCACTAAATATTGAGTAATATTAATCCTGTAAAGCCTACTGTGTCATATTTAATGCACAAAATTCTATGTGTGAGTCAGGTTCTTGAGGAATGTTTATTGGTGTTTGTACTATCACTGTATTGCATTGCATTACTTATTTTGACATAATATTAGGAGAAATAGAGTGGCATTTATATGCATTTTATGTAAGTATTCTGTGATGCTCCTATAAAGGTCTCATTTATTTACATTACAAGCTATCAGAATTTCATCTTACTTTTTGACTATATATTTGCTCTGTTTGGGCCTTTAGAGTGATTTTTTCCCCTCCTTGTGTACAAGCTCTATATTCTCCTATATTATATAATATGAACAATAAAAGCATGTTGTATCTATTATGATACTCAAACAAAAACACTTAATATGCTACTTACTATAGGGTTAGGGTTTGATTTAGCGTTAGTTTCTTAGAATTATGCATACTTATGCATTATTTACTTCTGTTACTACATTAAGTACATGTAATATGTGAAACAAGGACACTGTGTAAAATAAAGTGTTACTGTTTTCGCTTTCTTATGCGAAAGTAGTGAATGCATTGGCAGGCTGCTCCAGTGTTCCAGTCTAAGATTAGATGTGTCCTTCAAACTAGGGATGCACGATATTGGATTTTTGCCGATGTCTGATATGCTGATAATTTTTTAACTCATTTTGGCCGATAACCATTGCTGATACCGATATATATATATAATTATTTTTAATTTTATTTAGTTTTTAACAATAACTTATTTGTTAGAATTAAATAACCAATAATAAAGTTATTTTATAATGACAGTACATTGAAGATTTGAAAATAACTATAAATAAACTATATATTAATCACTGCATTTTTTTACCAGAAAGATGCAGTGGTAACCTTAACATTTTATTTTATGATTTAACATTTGTAAATGGTCTAAAGCAAAAGAGTTGTGAAAATTCTTTTAGAGCTCATAATTTGTTTAAAAAATATATAACATATTACACATTAATGAATAAATCAGCATATATAAAATTATTTAATTTAAGTGTCATGTTGGTGATTTTCTTTTGATTGTTTTTTGTTTTTTTTGTTCATGTAAGCTTCTGACCTTTTACTCAAAACATATTCATGTTTTTATGGCATCAATTGCTGCTTTATTTAAAAAAAGGCAAAACTTTGCTTCACGAATGAGCCACAATGCTGACGTGATCTAATCGCACGGTTGACATGATCTAATCACTAGCACACCTGGTCCCACTTTATATTAAGTGGCCCTAATACCTGTGTACTTACATAGTAACTAGATGTGTACATAGTATGTAACCACAGTGTAAGTACACATTAGTACATATTATCTACAGCTGTAATGTTTGTGTAACTACACATATGTAACAACCCACTGAATGG
>NW_015653519.1:819296-822370 GCF_001515625.1 Sinocyclocheilus rhinocerous | reverse complement strand
CACTTTTTGGTAAAGAAAGTGTTACACTTTATATTAGATTTACCATGTAATTACTCTGATGTTACACAGCAGCGGCCAGTAAGTTAGGCTTTACATATAAATTGTGGTTGATGTCCAGAATGTTACACTTTATATTAAGTAGACAGTTCCTGAGGAGTTGCCATGTAAATACACTGGTATTACAGTGGTGCACCAACTCGAGATCCAACTCCTCCCACTTTACATATCCCTAAACCTACCCATCTCCAGCCTCTGGATCAAATGGTTCCAATTACTCTTATACATATTGTTGTTACAAAATCTAATTCCTGTTACACGAGTACTTAGTGAAGTGAAAGAAAGTGTTGTTACCAATGTCCTGTTACACATTTGTACTTACACAAACAATTCAGTGGGTTGTTACATGTGTGTAGGTACAGAAATATTACAGCTGTAGATACTATGTACCAATGTGTACTTACACTGTGGTTACATACTATGTACACATCTAGTTACTATGTAAGTACACAGGTATTAGGGCCACTTAATGCAAAGTGGGACCGCACACCCTGAACACATGTGAGTTCATGTATTCCTCTTATCGGCAAGATATATCAGCATAATTTTTCATATCGGGCCGATGCTGATATTTACATTTAAAGCAATTATCGGCCGATTCCGATATTGGTCCGATAATATCGTTCATGCAGTGCCACCAAGAGAAGCAAGAGAGGCGATTCACTGTCTTCCAATGGCCATAGGAGGAAGACAGATCCTTGCAATTAGCAAAAGCTCAGGTCTTCCCTTGACATCACTACTTCTCTCAGGTTGTAAATTTTAATAGTGTATTGATGTCTCAGGCTGCGTAAGACAGGCTCATGATCACTCGAACATTTTCAGTACTCCATATTTAATGCTTTTATCGCAGCACACAAAACAGGTTAGGTCATATATATATATATAGCATAAGAGACGTGCCCAAAACATAATAAAAATAATGATGAGAGAGCTTATGTAGTCTGAGCACTCAACAGTACCTGTTGATTCTGCAGTTCATCTCATCAACGTGTGCTGTGTGGATGATTGCACTCGAGCCAGCGTGTGACCGCATGCAGTCTGGCACACGAGTGCACCTCCACGGCTGATGGATAGGTGAATTCATCATGCGTTCCTTCTGAGGAGATCTGATTTCACTGCAGGCTGATGAGCCGTTTCTCCACTGCATTCATCAAGTTGCTGTTTAAGCTGGATCATCATCTACTACTGAATATATTGCAGTGTATGCAGCTGCATATAAATTCTACAGCACTGTATTCGTTGACAAACTGTCTGTTTTTGTTTGTTTATATTTCCCATTAGTAGTGTAAGTATTTGCTCTGACAATGATTATTTACTAATTAAATGTGGAGTGTGGTTTAAATTTGGTTAGATTTAATTTGTTTATTGTTGTACTTTTTATTGAGGAATTCATAATTCTACCACTGAAAATAGGATAGCAATTTGAATATTATTATAGTTTTTATAATAAAGTAAATTTATTTAATTGAATGCTCATTGTTATGTTGGTGCATTGTGTTACATCAAACATTTTTACCCTGTGACTTTAATTATCAAAATCAGCTGATTCTTTTGTAATATGTTGGCTGCATACAAAGACAAAATCATTCATGACAAATCATTCTTTGCTTTTGTCCATTATTCCATTTTCGTTATATATTGCTCTATACCATTCAAACCAATATGGCCTCCAAAGCAACATTGTCCTAAACATAACTGCACTCTTTAAAGACAGTTCTTCTCTGGTAACAATACTTTAGATGTTCCGGTGGTGTTCAAGTCTTAAGTTTTAGTCTGTTAAGTTTTAAACAGATAGGTAAAAAGATCTGGAAGGTAGTTTTAAAAAGAATGTGCAGTCAGACAACAAACAGGGTGCAATCCCAGTACGTCCATTATGCAGTTAGCTCAGCATGGAAAACTAAAAGGATTACAATCTGGAAATAATCCAGTCACGCAGCCAGTTGGCCACTATACGCTGCAATGTTCATCTTGAAAAATATCTCAGCTGCTGAAGATGTCCTCAAGGAAAAGTGGTCTGCAGAATTTTGTCTGTAGCTCACATTACATTGTTCATGTTTGCTTACCTTCTATAATGGTTGATTATGTTATTCTAGTTCTTCCAGGTTTGTTTTTGTTTGTTTCTTAATAGTAATAATTAAAGCTAATTGTGAACATGACAGTGAGTAAATCATGTCCCCGACCATGCTATTTATCTGGCAGACAAACCAGATAGGCAAATAGTGTGGGACATATTATGTATACATAAATGATCTTACACTCTAAAAAATGCTGGGTTAAATACAACCCAGTGCTGGGTAAAATAGGGACAAACCCAACAATTGGGCTGTTTTGACCGAGCGGTTGGGTTAAATGTTTATCCACCACTGCTGATGACTAATGTAAAGAATTACCCATGTCTAATGCATTGTTTATGTTTTTTCTATGTCAATACATCAGTGAAAGATGACATGCTTTTCCCTTTGCTTTCAAACTAATGGAATTCTAAATTAAAAGCATGAAAAAATGTGCAGAGACTTTATTTGTTGCAGAGCTTGTGCTCGCTGCACTTCTCTTACAAATCAACAAAACATGCCATTTAAAAGCCTATCATACTATCTTACCACTTTATCCCCAATTACTGCCTGAAGACAATTTCTGCACAGTTTTCAATCTCAAATTGTGGCAAAGCAGAATCAAACCCATTTGACAACTGTCTGCAAAATGGATAGCAAGTGAAGAAATGTCATTGTAACGATTGAGGCGTGTTCAGAAACGGCCTTCTTAGCCGTAACAGGATAGGCAGAGAATTCGCAGACGGCCTCCATAGCTGTGACAGGACAGGCAGTGAGTTTACAGATGACCTTCTTGGTTATGACAGGGCAAACAGAGAGTTCGGGAGAGGCCTCTTCGGCCGATTCAGAGCAGGATAAAAGTTCATAAGTGGCCTCCGTAGCCTTGACAGGACAGGCAGAGAGTTTGCAGACGGCCTCCATAGCCGTGACAGGACAGGCAGAGAGTTCACAAACGGCCTCCATAGC
>NW_015653519.1:798766-819049 GCF_001515625.1 Sinocyclocheilus rhinocerous | reverse complement strand
ACAGCTGTGAACTGATGATGAGATCGGATGAGAGACAGGTGATGCACTTGATGAGTCCGGGCAAAGGATTATGGGAAATGGAGTCCTGAGTGAATGGCAAGGTACAGAATGGAGTGCCCTCTAGAGGAGCTCATGGGCACTCCAGCTGGATATCATGACAGTCATATCTGCCTCTGTTGATGTTTTGAAATAGCTGGAGTGGAATTGATTATAGATAAGCAAAGACAGGGGATGGTTCTTTATACATTCCTGTTCTAAAAATGAAAGAACATTCATTTAAAGGAGTGTTAAAATGAAGACAAAAATCACTAGTGAAATTATGCTGGGGGGTCTTTATTGATGGCAGAATTAATGGAAGATTGATGGAATGTTTTTTTTTTATATGGCTCTTTAAAGTTTCCCTTTCATGTATGCTTCCTTTCACATTACAGCTCAGGACAGTCCCTATTAAATATTGTGGAAGTGTGGTGGCATCGGCCATTCAACATTGTCATTGCTTCCCAGTGCTGAATTTATTTCCACCCATTAACAAGAGGGAAGCATGCACCAGCCAAGCAACTGTCACTGAAATTAATTGGAATGAGAACAGATAGCTTTCTTAAACTGTTTTAGACTTCCTTGTTTCCAAATGTCTGTATGTTTTGACAAGGGCATCAGCAAAGTAACAGAAATCCTTTTTGCTGTGTCTTGCAGCAAGTGACCTCTTATCCAATGAAAGAAACAGATGTGAAAAAAGAGCAAAGGAGAATGCCAAATATGAGGTGAATTATATAGATCAACTAACATGGTCATTATAAAGGTGTTTAAACTACCAAATACATTTACTTACACGTATTTGAGAATCGAAATATCATATATTTCATAATATAGTGAACACATTAGTGAATATTTTGAATAAAAAAGAAAAAACGAAATAAAAGCGATGCATTTGTCATACAGCGCTATTGTGGCTGCGGTGTGTCACATGACAAACACGCGTCTCTACTGAAACAGTAAAGTGAAACATTCTAAAATAACGGTCGCCAAAAAAGACTCGCGCTGGGGGCTCAGCTAGTATATTTTAAACTCACATGTGAAAAGGTTAAGAGAGGCTGTATGTCTCTATTTATTGTAGTGTCACATGAATGCTAGGGGAATCATGACACATTGTTAAAAGGGCGAAGTGACTGAAGTAGCTTCACAGCTTCATCCTCCTCCTCCCGAATGCCCACAGAACCTTGACTGCAAGAAGCTCCCCTAATGAGCCACTGCTAATGGCAGTCACTGGTGCCTTCACCATGATTGCAAGCTTTGTAACACAACCTGCCTCCCAATCAAACTCTGTGCATCGACTGAATAATTAGCTGTAGACATCTAATCACATATTGGGTAATGATGTTATCGATGTCTGTGTGCGTCACTGTGCCATGCAGTTTCTTATTACAGATTTTTGCCTGTTGGACAATAAACCAGGTGGATGAAATTCCACAGACTTGCACTAAAGGAGGGACTTGAGCCATAACATTAGATCAGGACAGGAGTTTTCAAACAAGTCCTGGATGTCCTTCAGCACTGTACATTTTGTATGTTATCCTCATCTAACACACATGATTCAGTTTATCAACTCATTAGTAAAGACTGCAAAAGCTAAAATGTGTGTTTGATAATGGAGACACATAATGGTTCTCAGGGGTTCTCAACTCTGGCTCCCAAGGTCCACTTTCCTGCAGAGTTTAGTTCCAACCTTGATCAATCTCACCTGCATTTAACTTTTTAGTAATCCCGAAGATGCTGATTAGCTTGTTCAGATGTGCTTGACTAGGGTTGGCACTTGGAGCTTGAGGTTCAGAGTTGAGAACTCCTGTCATAGAGACTTGAGAGCTTATAGAGGGCTTTTATTCTTAACTTGGACAAGTAATCAACTACCTAGCAACATCAAGCTTGTTTTGCATTAGCAAGCAGTGCTCACATCGACCGTTGGCTAAGTGAGTAGCAATGTCACCTCACAGCAAGAAAGTCCCCACTTCGAGTCCTGGCTGAGCCAGGAGGCCTTTCTATGTGAAGTTGCCATGTTTTTCCTGTTTCGGCATGGGTTTCCTTTGGTTTCCCCAGTAATTCATATACCGTAGGTGAATTGGAGACACTGTATTATCCTCAGTGAGTGTGTGTTGGTCCAGTGATGGACTGGCCATTTGTCCAGGGCAGGGGTAGCTAACAGCAGAAACTGTGTCCAAAAGCTTAGACTTGTTGCTTCGCTGCCCTATCAGGTAAAGACTTCACAAGCAACATTTGCACATGAAGGTACCTCCCAAAACTGATCTCGGACAGCCTTCTGAGGCAGCATAACAGTCTAATGATTGTAGCGTCTGCGTAGAATCATGCATGATCTTTGGTGGACGGACAGATCAAATAATTGTAATATTGATTCTGCTACAGTTAATTCGAAGATCTAATCTAAATATTTATTATTAATCATAACCAGTTATAATTAGTCATAAATATTTCCCTTTTGAGCTGAAAAACCCTACATGATCTATGGAGAGAACAACAAAACCAACAAAACAACAAATAGATAGATCTTTGGCGTTAACCCTTAAAGACCTAGAACATTTTTGGGGCACCTGACATGCCTGCCCTTTTCTTTGTTTTTTAAGACCTATTCTAGCAGTCAGCATCAAGTGTCATATATCATTATAAACAGGAGAATTTGACGTTTCAGTCTAGCTAATTTAAAGTCCCAGTTTTCCTTTTGTTATCTCTAAGAATGAATGAATTTCCAGAATTTTAAGAAAAACGCAAGCAGCAATTGTGTGTTTTTTACTGTGTACTCAAACAAAAACTCCTGAAGTTTTTTTGGTAACACTTTCTATGAAGCCCGTATTTATAATACATTATAAGGGTATTCTTAAGGCATTATAATGAATGCATAATGCATTATAAAAAAAATTATAATATGTTATATCAACTCATGAATAATCATAACAACAGTTATAATACATCATAATACTTACGTATTTGTGGTTATAAGTTTAGGAGTATGATTATTAATAACACACAATGAACACCATATTAAATCTACTTCATTTACAGAATAATGGACTGTATCATATCTTGACATTATTTAGATCTGCACAGTATCTTACTACAGCTTGTGAGTGACATGCTCTTAAAAGCTATAACCACAAATAAGTAAATATTATAATATATTAAAACTGTTCTTATGAATATTCATGAGATGATACAACATATTATACGTTTTTTTATAGGTTTTTTTTTATAGAAAGGTTTTTTCCATTTATTACAATATTGTTGTAGGCGCTTTTCAGTGAAAAACAGGTCTATTTAGTTTACTAACAATATAGATGTGTCCAAAAAACATTTAGGGAGTAAAGAAAATGGAATAAGTGTTATATAATAACAAAACACAGTAAAAAAGTGACTTTTTTTCAGAGAAATATATTTTCAATCTGAGTATGAACAACAACAAACACAAACCGTGCAGCTTTTTAGTGAAAACAATTGCACAAATTGTCTTTTGCAACAAAAATACAAACAGTGCAAATGATTCACAAACTACACACAAAATGAGTGAGAAATATACAGAGTGCAACAGAAAAAAATTGTGAAAATGATCTTTATGAACTATATAAGAATTATTTACATAATATACATAATGTAAATGATCGATCCGCTGGCTGTAATCTGCGTCGGAATCAATTTTACCGGGACATCGCCTAGCGACGCGAAGACATAAATTCCAGTGCTTTATCCGATATGTACCGCTGTTTCATCCTTGTTTTTGGTTTGTTTTATGTCAAAGTACTCAGTCGTGTGTTTTTCTGGGCTTTTTCAGAGAGTTCTCTCATGAAAATGTGTTATTTTGTGTTTGTTTTCATGCACGCACGCACGACTTTCACTTTACATTTGTTCAAATTTACAATGAAAAATCCTAAATGGTGGTTCAAAAGACCAAAACCTATGTTTATTGGTTGAATATGGGACAGTTTGAACCAATCTGGGCACGGGGGTGGGACTAAGCATCAACAATCGTTCCTGTTTGGCTCAGAGGAACGAAATGCATTGGTTTCTTCTGACGAATCAACGTTGTCAAAATGTGATGACGTAATCACGTACACTACGGAGCCTCTGAATATCCAAATAAGACGAATGAGATATCTCCTAACTAAGCAAATGCTCAATTACTATAATACTAATTCATTGTTAGAAATATGATCAAAAGTTGAAAAGATGTTCAAAGACATACATTTACACACAAAGTGACCACCAGCTGCAGCTTTCAGGTGGTATTTTATTCTTTAGCTCAACTTTCACGGAATCACAGAATAATGGAATATCATAGGCAGCAGGTGATTTTGGTCATGGTTGGAGCTAAACTCTGCAGGAAAGTGGACACTGAGTACCAGGTTTGCCCAGACCTGATCTATAATATCTTGCCCTCAAAAATCAATGAGATGAAAGTATCTTAGGGGACAGCATGTGACGTGATTACAGGATTCAGACTTGCCTTTTTGCCTTCGTATCTCCATATTTTCAGCTTTCAAGCAAAGCTAGAGTTTAACAACTGAACCTGGTAATTAAGTTATTCTGGATTAACTGAAAACAACACTCAAGTGTGTTGGAGCAGGGTTTGAATTTAAGTCTGCAGAATGTTAGCTCTGCAGGAGCAGGGTTGGCTTCCCCTGGTCCAGGTTGTTTCCCTGCCTATGTCCCAAAATGCTGGGATAGGCTCCAGCAACCCTGTGAACCTACATAGGACAAACAGTTTGGAAAATGAATGGCTTCTGCCCCATTCTTCATTTGCCTTTTTTTTTAGACACTATAGAATTCTGGGATCTTTATCAATATCAACCTGGCTAAGACATAAAATTGCAAGTTACTTGCAGAGGAAGTTTTTTTTTTTTCAGTTAGGCTTTAGCACTGCTCTTCTGTGGATTTTATGTTTTACCTGAATAATTCATCCTCTGTAGTGTACCTTTTTAAAAAGTTACATTAAGATTTTATTTTTTTGTTCTTTTGAAACATGCTTAGGGATCAGACAAAGCCATGTCTATTCTGTCAGATAGGAACAGCTCAGCATGTGTTTTCAAAGCTTGGATTATCTAAACTATAGGATCCTGCAGCCGTTGAAGAAAAGGGCAGCCAAGACCTGAGTGAGGAGAGGCTCTTTTTTGGAGTGAGTCAACACTGCACTGCATCTTAAACAGGAAATATCTGCAGGGCCAAGGCGTAATGAAACAAGGTGCCAACGGTACGTCATTGTTCAGCTTTAAAGGGCACCGCGGAAGCCTGAGACAACAAAGAGAACAGAAATAGATTTCAGCGGACAGCCACTGCTGTCTCCACCGAACTGACATCGCTAAAGTGCAAAGTGCAAGATGTGCACAAAATCCCCAGCTCAGAGCCTCCTGTGGAGGATACAGCTGTGGTTTGTCCACTCTTAGATGGGTCTTTCCCAGAGAGACAGCCACAGAGGTCATTAAAATTTCCACAGGCAATAAAGAATTCATTGTCACCTAGATGCAATGAAACACTGAGACTATACAAAGCGCTGGCATATAAACCTTACTAATCCTATTATGCAACCCAGGCTCACTGGAAAAACATGCCTGTGGCCGGCCGTGTGGAGACTGGGTCTCGTGCACCGCCATCCTCGCCCTCTTGGGACCCGGAGGCAAAGGAAACTGCTCTTTTATTGAAGTTTTGGGTACTGGCGGAACAAAAACAAATGGAAACATAAAATTCTCCACCCGGCCCTCCTCTGGGGGAAGGAGTGGTGCAGTCACCATCTCCTGAAGAGCAGGATCCAAGAGCTCCGGGTCGCCCGTCTCAGGGACGCCGCCTGCTCTGGCGCTTCACGGGCTTGGCAGGGGCGGAGGCGGGCTGCGCCGGTTTCCTGCGGCCAGCTCCAGTGGTGCGACATGCCAGAGGAATGAGAGGCCCGCGGAGGCGTACTCGACGGGGAAGCTCTCACCGTAACCCTCAGGTCTCCCTGACCATGAACCGAAGTAGCCCTCCGAGAACCGGAGGAGCTAGAGCGGGGCATGGCAAGGGGGATACCCCCCCGTTTAATGAGGAGGTATCTAGACCGCAACGTCGCGATGGTCATGTTCCCGCACTGAGAACATGACTCATCCATGAGCGCTGCTTCAGCGTGCTGTAAGCCCAGGCACGAGAGGCAGCGATCATGACCATCAGATGGAGGCAGGAAACGACCACATCCAGAAACGCACGAGCGGGAAGCCATCTTTAAAAAGACGCCCGTCGCTCGTGGAGCTCTTTTAGAATTTGATCTTTTAGAAAGGAAAAACACTCTTTTGGAGAGAGCGCTGAAGTGCCCAGGGGAGGTCGCGGCGGGACCGCAGAATGGAAGATGCAGCTCGCCGAGGTTTCAGCAGCCTGGATGGCAACACGCATGCCAACTGTCATTGGCTTGTTTAGTTAACACTCGAAGCTGATTGGGCTCTCGGGCGAGATCCCAATTCGTCAGTCACGACTGACGTAACGTCGAACGTGACTGACTGAAAGGGAACTGTGTATTATATGCACGCCAACACATGCGTATCATATGCACGCCAAAGTCCATTTTTGCGTATCAATACCACGAGTTTTTGTTTTTATTTGGCGTACTATTTATACGCATTTTCATGAGACCGGGCTCGACATTCTTGCAAAATTATATTATGTTGCTTCTTGCACATTTCACAACACTTTCGAGGAGAAATGCCCAGTAAGCGGTGCACAAGCACATACAGTTTTATCCAAAACGGATGAACCTGAATTTGTTAATGTTTTATTAATGTTGGTTGTTGTACTATTGCAGCAATTCAGAAATTCCTGGTGAGTGACACTAAAAGCTTAATGCGCAATCACGTTAGTTTACCACCTACACTAAACACTACCCTAAACATAAACCAGGATGTTAACAAAAGCAAACATGGCATAAAAATACATTTTAGAAAGCAACCTTGCCATTTTAGTATTTGACTTATTTTATTATGACTTGTGGTTGATAGGACTCATAGGTTCATAGTAGTGCAGTGCTACCGAGTGAGCTACCAGGTGAGCTACAGAGTAAGTTTACTATATCCAAAAGGCCATATGGAGCTGTTTTTTTTTACTGCAAACATCAAACATATATTTGTTTACAAATCATGCACTATGGTAAAGGTGTTTTAAGGTCATAGTATTGTGCAAGGCACAGCACAAAAACAAGTCTGTATGCAAAAATGTAGAGGTTAGAGGCAAATTTTTTTCCACATTTTTTTCCTGCCTGTGATTTTATTACATATGGCCATTACCCTTGGCCTGTCCATGTTTTATATGTCAGCCAGACATCCTGCAGGTCTTTGTAGGTACATGCAGAATATAAAGAATGTACTCTATACTCTACAAATGGCAGCAATCTAATTCAACGAGCCCCACCTTTGTCCAAATAATTAACCATAGTCCTTCCACCTAGATGCAGTCACACTAAATTTTAAGCATGCAAAATTGCAGAATGTAGACAACAGGATATGATGATACACTCTGGGGTTATGCTTTTAATAAATACTAGCAAATCATATAAAATGTAATATATATATATATATATATATATATATATATTTTACTTATATATATTTTACTTTTAGTAAGCGTTTCCTAGCAACGACAACTGCGCTAAACACTGAGACAAGAAATAAATACACTTACAAGCTGCTTTTAACTTCTGCTGATTGACTGCTTCTCACAAAGATTATTTCTTTACACTGTTTTGCTGGCGCTTGAACACACTTTCTTGTTTATCCCAACAAATGGCCAAGCAAAGCGCACGACGAGTTTAGTTGCAGTGGCCAGAATTTTGCTTTAATTATGACTGGAATGAAGGCTTCATGCGGTGCCTTATAGTACCTTATACAATTTACATTAGTTCTTAGTTTAAAGATTTAAAGTCTTGCACTGCACCATCACTAATAAATTACATTGGATAGAAGTGTAAATTAACCAATAGCTGTTGCTGCTCTTTTGGTAGCAATTTTGAAAATTACAGTAAATACGCAACAAATAATTTAAAAGAAGTACTATGATGGTACTATGATACAGTGATGGATCACATAGTAATACCATGGTTCCTAGCACTTTACAGTAATTAATGATTAATAATGATATATATTGATTCCACTTTCCCACAACACTGCAAACCATGGAGCTCTGAAGTTTGTATTCTCTGTATCCATCCAGTCAAGAGGTCAATCTGTGACATTTAGACCTTCTATTGATCACAAGTCTTTTCACTGCATGCATTTGCAGGTCAGAAATCACAAAATAAGCAGCAAATGATGAAACATCTAGATTGTATGTCTATGTTCTTGCTTTCCCACACTTAAATCTCTATGAATAGAAGTGGATGGAACACAAAGTTTAGTGTGACTATAATTTAATCCACTTAGAACATATCACTGCCCCACGGAGAACTCACCATAGCTAAACTCTCCTCATAACCCGCCCTTCATCCTGAAATGAGATCAGTTGATCCGTTGCTATATCTTTAAACTGTTTTTGTATATTGATATAAACATTAATAATACTTGAATCGCATTAGCACAATCTGTTTCCTCATCAAATGTCTGAAAGATTTAAATCAACATAGATTTTTTACTCTTACTCATTCATTGTGGAGTAGCAGATGTTGTTCTGGCCATGTAAACTCAAGTCTATCCTACTGGCATCACAGACAGACAGATGACATCACAGCGAGACTACATGTGTCCCTCAGACTACTCTCTCTCAGCCAGATGGTCCTGACAGCTTGTCCAACGTAGGACTACATGTCTCTGCAATTTAAACTTAAGCCTTGCTTTAGTACAACCATTTATGAGATGAAGCTTAATTTTCTCTGCCGACATTCTTCAAGCTAAATTTAAGGTCTCAGTACAGCTATTATTACAATATAATAGCATAACACATGTAATGCAACTAAATATTTTGAATAGTAGATTGTGAAAAACTGTCAATGTTGATTCGAGGAACTGTCACTTCTGAAGTGTGCTCAATTATTGCTCTGAACAGAGACAAACTGTTCAAAACATTTTGATACAGAAAAGCATATTGGGTTAAAAAAAAGTTATTATAAATGAACAGCCATTTGGGTGAGGGCAGAAGGAAAATAATCTGTTAGTGCAACATTCACTTGCATAAACTTGAATATGTGAACACGATATGCTGCCAAAACATGTCTCTTCTATTTTATTAGTGTTCATTTTATTTATTTATTATTGTTTTTTTTTTGTTTAAATCAGCATAGTCACTACATTACAACAATCAACTCTTTACTGTACCACATAATGCATAATATATAATATAAATGAATAGTACATGAAGACAAAATCTCTTTATTGAAAATTAGGTCTTTTTTTTTTTTTTTTTTTTTTTTTTTTTTTTTTTTTGATGTTATGTGTCGCTCATTTATAAAACATGAGAGTTGCAGGATAAAACAGCCTCCGGCAGTCAAACCCGTGGCATCCCCAGAGTGGAAGCTGAACGCCTCCCTCTTTGGATTCATCTTCTCTTTTTCCCTACTAGCCACTGTGTTTTGCAATGCTACTAAAGTTTATTGAGATCTCTGCCTGTCCACAATTCCCTGCACACTAGATCCTCTGGCAGCAAACGACACAAAATGTCCATTTCATGTTTGGGGGACCTTAGCCTTTGAACGCTCACAGTAAAGTGTCACCTGTCTATTTGGCAGATGCTTTTATCCAAAGTGACTTGCAGTGCTTTTAGGGTATACTTTTTCAGTATGTGTGTTCCTTGGGAATTGACCTATGACCTTGGAGTTGTTAGCACCATACTCTGTGCTCAACCAGTTGAATTCCATTGTATGACATTCTCACCGATAGCAGATCAATTGCATTTGAGGCGCATGACAGGACTTTTGGGTGACAGTCCATGTTACTGTTCCTAAGTCGCCAGCCAATAGGCAGTGTTGTTGTTGAATCCAGCTTATTCAAGGCCTGAGTAGGTTGTGTCCGAATCAAGTCCGAGACCAGAAGAGGGTTGAGGGTTTTCATGACAGATTTATTCAAGCATGCGTTTAATAATTAAGACATCTCTAAGTATGATGCTCTTCTCTAGATTTTAGATTTATAACTACAACAACTATGCAAAATCTTAGCTATATGTTGTTTAAGTCATGCTGTTTTATTGATGACTTTCAACACTTAGTGATCTTAACAATCTTGTACTTTAAGTATCGATATAGATCAATAAAATGAAGATTGATTAAATCAGGTATTTCAACTCAGCCTTGAATTTGCTTTTTTTTTTTTGAGTCCATGAAAAGACCAAGACCAATACCATATAAATATCTGGTCTGGTCTCAAGTAGCCACTCTGAAAAAAAAAAAAAATGAAAAGAAAATAAATACATTGTTTATGAGAAGAAAAAAAGAAAAAACTTTGATCACTACAACAATATTGAATATGTTACAGAGGCCGCAAGAATGGGAAAATATGCATGTTTTAAATTATAAAAGTTCATGGTGTCGAGTTCAGATTTCTGCATCTTTATTCTTTATAAATGTTAACTTTTTTTCTTCCCTAATCACAAATTATTATACATAG
Source organism: Sinocyclocheilus rhinocerous (assembly GCF_001515625.1). Lineage (NCBI taxonomy): Eukaryota > Metazoa > Chordata > Actinopteri > Cypriniformes > Cyprinidae > Sinocyclocheilus > Sinocyclocheilus rhinocerous. The sequence continues at coordinate 808,448 of NW_015653519.1, read as the reverse complement.
TTTGCAATATTTTAAAAAAAAAATATCACTGTATGTAAATGCATAAATAAATAAATTCCACCTACTTCAATTTAAAAATTAAAATTTAGTTGCTGTATTAATTTTCTTTAAGTATAATCATTTGATTATACTTGGCTGTCCAAGTCATTTTAAAATACATTATATTAAACTAGGTCCTACATTTGCAGAGTTAATTTTCATTTTTTGCCAAAATGTTTCTTCTTTCCAAGACATTTTATGTTAATTTTATCATTATGTGATAAAATTATGATTTTGCCAGAATTGTGGCACAAATATAATTCCATAGAGAAGTGTGTCTCTACTGTATGGAGTGCACTTCAGTTGGCAATCTCTATCTTGTGTTCATCTTTATGTTTGTTCCTATTTCATCACTTTCTATCCTACAGCCCTTTTTTTTCGATGCTGAGGGCAAACTCTGTGTGCGTGCGTGTGTGCATACGTGTGTGGGTGTGTGTACACTGTGGCATTACCCATGATGACTCACACTGCCCTCAGAACAACACTAGTGGAGGCTGTTGTCAACATTGCAGGGGGGAAAATTGCTATGATTTTTTCTTTAAATATTGTATAAGGGGAAAAAAAGAACTGAGAGGGAATGGAGTGAGGACGTCATTTGACTTCCTCTCCTCTGAGAATGATCCCTTGGAGACCATGTTTGCTGGGATTTGTTCTGTGGTTCAGTTCTTTGATTATCCTGCTCGTTATAATTTTCCCACAAGTGTCTTTGCTAAATTTCACTGGGATTTCAACAGCTGGTACTTAAGTTCTGAGCTGAAGCAGACAGCACTCTCTCGCCTGTCAAATCCATCCCCCTTCACCGTACACAAATATTTCTGCATGCAATGTAATGAAGGCTGCACTAGACAGAAAACCCATCAGTTTTTACTGCAGATGAAACCGCAGAGAGAGCAGAGACAATTGTACCATAAACATCTTTGTTGATTCCCAGATGGCAGTTTTTATTTACATTGCTGAACACTTTAGATGTAAAAAAAAAAAATGCAAGCTTTTTATTAATTTGTAGAATAATGCTTGTCAGTGAATTTTTTTTTTTTTTTTTTTTTTACAGCATAATTTATTTATTTGTGGGGAGAAAAAAATAAATATTAAGTGGCTCATTTAAGTGGCTATTTAGCTCATGCAAGAAGGACAAAAGGCACCATAAAAGTAGTACATACATGCACTATATCAGTGGTTCTCAAACTTTTTATACCAAGTACCACCTCAGAAATGATTTGTCTCTCCAAGTACCACCATAATCACCATCATTAAAATACAGTAGCGTAGTAAGCCTAACTATTCAGTTGCAGATCTGCACAGTTCAAAAACGAGGCAGTTTTATTCCTAATAAGAATACCTATTGTTATAAGCTACTTTAACATTGTAAATACACAGTTTAAACATTAACACTGAACCGTGTTTACATACAGGTAAATAAAAAACTTAAATAATGATTAAATTAAAATGTGTTCTATCTAAAAGTTAAATAAAAACTGTACTGTAATTAAATGTAAAAAAAAGAAGAAAAAAAGGATCAAAACATAAATCAGACAATGTATATGATAGTAGCAGGCAGCTCACATTTACCATTTGGTATCAGTGTACTGGGCTTTGTACAGTATGTAAACCAGGCATTAAGACTTTGAAACCACTTTTTTTCACTAAAAACATCTGCAAAATGATATGGAATGGGTATAAACATGTAAATGCTTTAAACAGAGTTGAGAGTACTACACTCTTATTGGTAGCTGAAATAATCAAATTAGCAAAATATTAAATAAATGAACACACAAGAATCAGGGATGTGAAGAACTTTGTGAATGACAGGTGTTTCAATTTGGCGGAAATGTGTGTGGCTTGCTGCAAATTCTGTGTGAGGTTGCCATTCATTTACCCCCATAAAAGCTTGTCTTTCTGTCAATTAGTTGCTGCTGAGAGGGTGTGATGGGCAATTTGATTCCCAGGGTGAGGCACAATAGCCAGGCACAGAGCATTCAAATACTTCCTGAAACTAGCAGATTTACAGCAGACGGAATAGTGTTTTAATTACTTCCCTATTATAGATCATCTATGAGGTCTTACATCAAAATGAAGATTGATTTTTATAAGTGTCATCTTCTGAAGATGACTTCATATTTTTTGTTCATTTTAAATTCTACATTTCTGAATGTTATTGACAGTTGGAAACCAGAATTATATATATATATATATATATATATATATATATAATCATCTTTGAGGTCTCACATCAATATGAAGATTGGCTTTTTTATCATCTTCTGAAGATGACTTCATTATTTATTTGTTTATTTATTTATTTATTTGGTCATTTTTTTATATTAGTGACAGTTGGAGACATGGGAATTATATCTTAATATATATATATATATGTGTGTGTGTGTGTGTGTGTGTGTGTTTAAAAATCACCAAATTGCCACATATAGCTCATTTTGACAGGCTTGAACAAGACTGATTTTAATTTCTAAATGACTTTGTCTTGCAGATATCCGTGGACTGCAAGTCTTTCTGGACCAGACATCAAGACAGGGTTTGGATGTGTCTCTGCAGCGAGTGGATAGGAACATCAGTGGTGTGTTTTCCAGTTTGTTCACCTCCATGCGCACAGAGGAGCTCAACCGCTACAGGGACACTCTAAGAAGAGCTATCTTGCTCCTGAGCCCACGTGGAGCACAGGTCTTTATCCATCAGGTATGTGTTTAGCCACTTCTGGCAACTAGTTGCCATGCGAATGGTGTAGTTTCACAAGCTTTCTCAATGCATTATTGATTATCTGAATCTGATCAACCTATGAATATTGAATCTAATCGATTTGCTGACTACACAATGATTCACACCCCTACATATGACCACATAATTGCCATATTGCACGCTCATGTACAGTTTCCATAAAGAAAGTCATAACAAATTTGTCAAAGCCAATTCACCCAGTTGTTTGTGACAGATCTGATCCTATTCATGATTTAGCTAAAGATTAATCCTGATTTTCCAAATGGTGTGTGTGGGGTGACATTATTGTAATCTCCCGCCATATGAAATTTTGTCTCTGCCTAGAGTAAAAACTGGCTCATTATGCCCTATACGAAACCTGTCACTTTTGTTGCATCCCTCCGTGTAATGGCTGTACAAATGACCTGACAGGCCCGCACACCTTTACTCTCATTATCCCAGCATCTTAAGTACACTCCTCTACTGATCTGAGGTCACACACATCCGTTAGCATCACACATTGGCCTTAACAAGCTCTGTGGGATCTGAACTGGAATCAGTCACTCATGCTGGCGGGATGCCCGTTACTGCCAAGAGCAAGAGCATGGCTTTCTCATGCATATGGATATGCCATAAGACAATGGTCAGCTCCCTGTAATCTCCCCTGCTCGTGGGAAATGTGATTTATATTTGGAATGAGTATCAGCTTGATTAGCCTTTGATGTTGCATCCTTTTAACTGTAAAGATGAACGAAATACAGATTAGACATTGCAATTCGGATGGTTCCACAAATCTAATGGGAATTCTTAAAAACAAGAAAGAATCAAGTAAAGAATGAGCTTAGGGAATTTGTAAGTGTGGCTGGATGGATGAACAGAACAAAAACCCCAAAATAAACTGACAAATAATTTAACTTGCTAGTGAATTTGAGTAAATTTAGTCGAAAGCATCAGTACTAACACGTTTTAACCCCAACATGGTTAAATTCTAAGTTCAGTTAGAATATATAGCATTTTTAGCCAGTAAAGTTTCAAAGGATAATGCATAAAATTGTACATAATAGCATACGTTTCAGCTTCCAGTGTATTTCTGAGTGTATTTTTACCGGTGTGTACTACAGCTGAGACTGTTGTCATGTTCTCCTGTCATCCGTGACAGGTTGTGCTTTCCAGCCATCAGCACACAGATGCCACTTGAGGTTTTTCCTGTTTGGTTCCTTAGCTGATAACTCACTACTTCAGTTTGTCCCACAACAGTACAACACGCCATCTCAGGACAAATAACTCAAAGTTCACTGAGCTCAGTGACTAAGTAAAGAGGCTTATTATCAGTTCAGCTTAGCATCTGGAACACTGATCATCGATTGTTCTGAATCTAAAACTCTTTACATTACCTTTTTTTTCTACTGTGTAATGTATTGTGTGAGGTTTCTTTGATGGGGGATGACACTTTACATTATCACTAGGTGTGAAAATTGCTCTGCTTTTCCTTCATTTTGATCTTGTAATACTAATGGAAGATTGTTCTTAATTTGGGACTGCATTTCAGTACTATCCATTACATTAAGGATAGTACCATTAAGTCCTATACATTTCAGTGGATAGGTAGATAGAAATGCATTCACTGCCGCTGATAGCAGACTCTTTGGAAAAACAAGCCTGGATGTGGCAACATTTCTTTAAAATTATATTACATTTATTCCTGCACATTTCATGGCACTTTCAAAGTGAAATGCTCAGTAAGTGGCATGAAAATCTTGTTCAGCTTGTTTTATCTGTAACTAATGAAACTAATATATGTGAATCTGGCAATGTTTTATTACATTGGTTGTGTATGTATCTTAACAGTTCAGAAGTGAAATGTTTGGTGAGTGGCACTAAAAGGTTAATGCTCTATAATGTACCAACAACACTAAAACTATCAGATAGCATTAACAAAAGCAAAGGTGATATAAAAACACATTCGCTGAAGCAACCATGCCATTTTAACTTAACTTCTAAAAGTCTTTGAACTCTTTTACTGACTCATACCCAAGCACTCAGCGTCACAAGTGCAATGTGCTACTTAGGTGAGTAACCTATGTCAGAAAACTCATATAGAGAATATGATTATGTGATGCTAACATCAGTTCATCCACAAGATGTTTTAAGGTCATAACGTAGTATTGTGCAAAGAAACCACACAAAAATAAGATTTATTAAATCAACACACTGCCCCTGTAATCGTATGAAAAGATGAAAAGGAGAAAAGAAATGTGTTGTACTGCCACTAGTGTTTATTTCAGCCGGAAACTGCATACATGAACATCAAAAATGTACAAAATCACAAATACTTTGATCAAAATAATACACACAATAATGGTGTGAGAAATGTATGCATAAATGTATGTTTGGTATATGCAATTATATTTCAGTGTTGTCTTTCTGTGCTTCTTGGAGATTATTGTAGTCTATGAAAACAGAGTAAACCAATATTTTCATTGTGGTTAGCCGAAATGAAAGTTTATTTTATTAACGCATATTGTGATAAGCTCCATTTGTACAGTTTCCATTGATACATGTACATTAAGGTTCCATTAATGCATGCGACTGTAATGTATTAATTTGCATTTAGTTTGTAGCTCTGTTTTGTTCCTGTTCCCTGTGTCCCCACGTTTGTCCCTGATTGTCTGTAAAAATGTGTTATATTAGTCAGCCCTTTTTCTAGTGTTCTTTATCAAGTCTTTCAAGGTGAGCTCAGATCTGTTTGGATCCTACTTTCCATTGTTTCTGAGTTCTTGGCATTACAGCAACATGTTGAATAGGGAACAGTTCTGCAAAATTCTTTTCTAGGATTATGCAGAATAAGGATTTATAGAACAAAGTTAGTTTACAATGCTCCATTTTATAATGTGAAAACCCCTTGCAGTGGATGAGCTTTTGTGGCTCAAAAATAATCATTGTCCTAAGTGTAAGAAGTTCAAGAAGTTCAAGTCATTCTTGCATGCGTTTGTTCAATAACAATGGCAAATTTGGTTGTAGCTGATTTTGCAATTTCACTGGAAAGATATGCGAGAGCATTTGGACAGGAGAAATTGAACACAATTGTGAAAACTAGGTATAGCATGGCACTGCTTGCCAAATATTTCCGCCCTTTGTCAGCTATGATGGGGTCCGCCACTGACTAGAAAGCAGGATGATGCAGAGACTTTGATATTTAAATAGGAACTAGTACGCTTATGATGTGAAGCATCTTACAGAAGCACTGTTCCATACACTAGTGAGCTGGGTAACACTTTATTTTAAGGTTTCCTTGTTACTCACGCTACATGTACTATTATAATAACAATAAATTATGCATAATTACATGCAAGTAACCCTAAACCAAAACCAAAACCTAATCCTAAACCTAACCATATAGTAAGTGCATGTAGTTAATTTATATTACTCAGTACTTCAATGTACAATTACATTGTAACAAGGATACCTTAAAATAAAGTGTAACTGAGCTGTCTTGTTGTCTGATGTTTTCATAGGCAGCATCTTCAACAGAAATGGGAACTTATAGGTGACTACATAGGGAGCAGATCCATGTGCCACACAAAAGAAGACCCACCTGAGTTGGTCTCTTTTCTGTCTACATGTACTATTATAATAACAATAAATTATGCATAATTACATGCAAGTAACCCTAAACCAAAACCTAATCCTAAACCTAACCATATAGTAAGTGCATGTAGTTAATTTATATTACTCAGTACTTCAATGTACAATTACATTGTAACAAGGATACCTTAAAATAAAGTGTACCTGAGCTGTCTTGTTGTCTGATGTTTTCATAGGCAGCATCTTCAACAGAAATGGGAACTTATAGGTGACTACATAGGGAGCAGATCCATGTGCCACACAAAAGAAGACCCACCTGAGTTGGTCTCTTTTCTGTGGCTTAGCTAATGACATAAAAGCATGCTAAGCTAGTGGCATATGAGATACTGGATACTCATTGAGTTATTTTTAATCAATACATTTCCAAATGTATTTTGTCTCACAATGAATTTTGGTATGGCCATCTCCGCAAACAAAATGTTAGAAATTACTTTATAATACTGTTCAACCAATCACAGCTTTCTGATTTTAGAGTTGGGACTATGATTGTTTGATGCAGGATTGTTCCTAGAACTTACCCTATTTGTGCAAATCACAGTGTGCCAGCATGCTCTGGCTTTTAGGCCTAGTGTTGTGTCTGTATTGTTGTTCCCTGTCATTCCTAAAGGAAGTGGTTGATAGGAAATACTCAAATTACTTGTGTTGCACACAGGAGGTGTAATTTGTGGCACTGCATCATCTGCAGAGTCTGTGCTGACCAATTGAGAGTTGTTAAACTGAAGAGTGGTTAGCCACGGACAGAACGCCTCCCGGGTGCCTGGACATACTGCTGACAAATCTATCTATCTATCTATCTATCTATCTATCTATCTATCTATCTCTCATCTTATGAGCATCAAACTTTTTAATATGTTTATGGTTGGAGATCAGGGGCCGCATGTATAAAGCCGCTCAGAGTAAAATTTTAGTCCTAAGTGTGTCAAAATTCTAAGAATGACGTAATTTTACTCTTATTCTTAGACTTAAGAATAAGAGTGATTCATAAAGGTTCCTAAGTGTTAAGACTAGGTCCCAGCTCCTATCTATCTATCTATCTATCTATCTGTCTGTCTGTCTGTCTGTCTCTCATCTTATGAGCATCAAACTTTTTAATATGTTTATGGTTGGAGATCAGGGGCCGCATGTATAAAGCCGCTCAGAGTAAAATTTTAGTCCTAAGTGTGTCAAAATTCTAAGAATGACGTAATTTTACTCTTATTCTTAGACTTAAGAATAAGAGTGATTCATAAAGGTTCCTAAGTGTTAAGACTAGGTCCCAGCTCTTAAGTGTCACCTCAGTCAACACTTAAGAATCAGTCTTAGACTTTACTGAAAGTTGGTTTTAGCTTCTTTATAAAAGTCTCCTACTCTTAGAAAAGTCCTACTTTTTACTAAGCATTTTTTGACACTTAAGTCAAAGCTTAAGACTATTCTCAAGAGCATTTCTGAGAAGTTTTATTCACAAAACATGTTATCTTACCACTGAGAGTTCTCTTAAATAGCAGTAAACGTTTTTAGCTAAGAGAGAGCTAGTTTTAGAGCTAAAACGCTTTGTGAAATACTCTTAGAGCAAAAATGTAGGAGTCCTAAATTTAGGATTGACACGCCCATTATTTTTAAGATTTTCTCCTAAATCGGCGAGTTATGAGCTACATTTAGCCTTAAGATGTTTTGTGAATACGGGCCCAGATATGTCAAATAGGAATATTCCACATCTCACTTTGAATTTTGTCACACATTTTGACTTTAGTTTAGGATTTAAGTAAAGATGGGAAAACCAATCTTCCCCTATTTATTTTAGCAAAAGTTTAGATATACTGATACTATACAAAATATGCTAATTTGTATATTTACTATACAAAATATGCTGATCCAGAAACACATCCTCTTGGCAAAATTACAGTCAATGTTTAAGCAGCAGTCATTTCACAAGGCTATTTAAAGTTCTGTATTGACATGAATCCATCTTGCTGTCAAGTTTCAACATAATTTTGCCCTCTGCAGTTGACAAAAGAGATGCTTATAGATTAAATAAACCGCTGGATGTTGAGATGTAAATATGCCAAAGTTCCAGAAAGCTTCCCTGATGTCTCTTTTTCATCTCGGCCTTTTAGTTTTGGACATAATATCAGCATTTTGAAAATATACTTGATCTGTAGATATCTCCAAAGGCTTTCTTTTTTTTTTAGCACATTAAGCTTTTCTATTTTAGAACTATTTTAGAACTTTAGTTTTAGGCATCTGATAAACTTGTATTGAAATATTTATAGCTCCTACTGCTTGAACATAATCTGATATCTGAATTTTAGAAAGTTACTGCATTTTGACATTTCAATCCTCTTTTAACTTATGTATTGAAATATTTATAGCTCCTACTGCTTGAACATAATCTGATATCTGAATTTTAGAAAGTTACTGCATTTTGACATTTCAATCCTCTTTTAACTAGCGCATGAACTGTAAGGATGTAACTGTGGTTAAATAGGTCTTTCTCTGTGTCTGCCTTTGACAAACTGTTCTGTTCCTAAAAAAAAGAAAAGAAAAAAAGAAAAGAGAGAGATCAAGGCAGAAGTAGCAGACCAGTGTATTAATGTATTTATTTTCCTAATTAATGCTGTTCAGTTGCTTTGACACAATCTGTATTGTTAAAAGCGCTATATAAATAAAGGTGACTTGACTTGACTTTTAACTAGCGCATGAACTGTAAGGATGTAACTGTGGTTAAATAGGTCTTTCTCTGTGACTGCCTTTGACAAACTGTTCTGTTCCTAAAAAAAAGAAAAGAAAAAAAGAAAAGAGAGAGATCAAGGCAGAAGTAGCAGACCAGTGTATTAATGTATTCCTGTACAGCATTCATGAGACTGCAAGGCTTTCAAGACTGTGTGATAAAGTTGTGATAGGGCATATTTGCTAATTTTCAATCTTGTAATCAAATACTTTTTGCCCCAGAGATAGCTTCTCACACTGCACTTCATGTCCTCAGTAAATTAGACTTCATTATTATTTTATGAATACATGTTGATTTTACTGAAAGTAAGTAAACCTTAAAAGCCTCATGAGTGAAGAATTGAGAATTGAGAAAGGAGTTCCCTTTCAAGGGAACTTCGAACTGCGTCCTCTAGGGGTTGCTATGGGGAACGCCTCGTTGTGACCTGTGTCTGAAGCATACATTGAAAAAACACCAACAACACGTTGGCCGGCGACAGCCCATGACGTCACTACCGGTGCGACTATAGTATAAATAGGCGCCGGGAGAACATGTCATTCTCTTCTTCGTCTTCATTGACTGTTTTGTTTGAAGCGTGCATTT
>NW_015653519.1:794867-796044 GCF_001515625.1 Sinocyclocheilus rhinocerous | reverse complement strand
TCGCGGCTCGCGCTCCTCCCCCGCCTGCGGGTAGGGGTAGAAGGAATCGCGGGTCAAAGGGAGGTAGGCAAGACCTAGGGATGTGATCCAGACAAGGCATCAGCGCTTTCGTCCGGATCAGAGTGATACTTGAGTATCTACTCGTTTCCTTCGGGGGTCTTACATCTGCCCTTAGCTCCTAATTCCCCTATAACCACCAGCTCTCCACCTGACCGAGGTTAGGTAGGAATTTTCCTGCATTTCCGTCTCCTATGCTGGACCTATATGTTTGGTTGGTTCTATGGCTTCATAGTGACCACCTTGCTGATGGTCTGGACCTAGAGGCTTCTTTGAGTCGCCTCTTGAACGGGGCTCCGGCGCGGGAACCATGGTGGGTGAGTATGATCCATTTTATATATATATATATATATATATATATACAGTATGTATGTATTTCATGTGCTGGTGGTTATGTGTGTCTGTGAGATCTGTGAGATTTCTTTGCAGCGTTTTCCGGGACCTGTGTGTTTCTGTCCTTTCTAAGGTAGGAGCACCCCTTTTGCAGTGTTACCTCACTCGTCGATATTGTGTCCAGCCGGTATGATAGTCCTGGTTCCGGCTTCATGCTTCCTGGACCATGCGGCCAGGTCAGAGGCTTCTGCGGGAGCCTTCTTGATCATCAGGCCCCCGGCACGACACTGCAAAAAATTCCTGGATGTCTGGGCTCCAGGATATCCCGTCTTGCTGAGGCATCGAGCGGGAAGTATAGGTGGCATTTGCGAGAACCTTCTTGTGTGATGCTGTCTCAGGCAGTGCTCCCCTCGCCTTAGAGGGTCGTATTTGAGCTTGCTTCTCCCATTTGGCCCAGTACCTCCGGGTATCTGTGATCAGATGCCTGGAAATTTAAATCCATGCTATGGTAAGTGCACACGCTAAGCTCTGTGCACTTTCTGAAACCCACATAGTGGTAAGTGTGCACGTTGAACACTTTGCGCACTTTCTAAAATCCACAGTAGTGGTAAGTGTGCACGCTGAGCACTTTGCGCACTTTCTAAAATCCACAGTAGTGGTAAGTGTGCACGCCTTTGCTGGATTCAGAAACCAGGTGCTCGACTTGCAGTGTTACCTCACTCGTCGATATTGTGTCCAGCCAGTATGATAGCCCTGGTCATCAGGCCCCCGGCACGACACTGCAAAT
>NW_015653519.1:792923-794857 GCF_001515625.1 Sinocyclocheilus rhinocerous | reverse complement strand
GTTCCCTACTCAGGGAACCACGGTTACATAAGTAACATGAGACGTTTTGGGAAGTAATAGTTTCATACAGAGGCATACATGCCTCTTATGTTAATTTTAGTTTGAGAGTTCTGAAGTAAATAGAAACATACACCGCAAGATAAAGTGAAGAAACTCAAGTTTCCAAAAAATAACAAAAGTAAAGAATGAATGAGTAGTGATGTACTCAGAATCCTGACTGTCTTGTCCCTGAAGGTATTTAACCTTGACTAAACAAGGAACACTTGGAAGTAATCAAGCGAGGAACCAAGCAGAACCTTCATTCCCCTCCTATGTAGTTTGAATGAAAATATCTGAGCCCTAGGTAGGCCACATTGCTTTCAGTCATGTTTTTGTGGGGAGTATTGTTTCTTTTCTCTGCCACCCATGGTGACTGCAGTTTTTAAAGCCTAAAAACTCACTCTTTCTTTAGAGGCTCTTCAACTCCTCTGACTAACCACATTTAGTCTCGTTTTTATTCGTCAACGATATTGCATTATACATTTAATTATAGTCATCGTCACATGACCAGCATTTTCGTCTAGTCTCGTCTCGTTTTCGTCACGTAATAAAGGTTCGTTGACGACGATATTTAGTCATAATTTTCGTTGACGAAAGCAACACTACTTTAGAGTTGTTATTTTTCCTCCTGCACTGCTGTGTGTTGGTGTGTATGTGTGGGCCTGATCTGTTATGAGTGTCCCATCAATTCTAATTTTTCTAGGATTTCTCCTCTTTTAGTTCTATTCTCCGCGCCTGCTGCTCATAGACATAGGGGCCGTCCCGCTGCTGCTGTCGCACCGGGAGACAGATTGAGTGGCATGAGTTATCAAGCATGATGGATGATACTCAGTGGGAAGGATGTGTTACTCAAGAGGCATGAAAGAGAGATACTTTTCAGGTGTTGTAAGTGCTTTTGTATTACTTGCCTTCTGCTCTTGATTGCTTGAATGTATGTTGATATTTCACAAAATAAAAGATAAGAGCTGCGTATCAGGCAAGGTGCTTTGCAGACACACTAATTTATGAATTACTGATGAAATTCTTATATATATTTAGCTCTTCAAAAGCCACATCATTGTTTCTAAACACACTTAAGTTCACATTTTAAAAAAGGCACTTTATAATAGTCAAATTAAAAAAGTGCATTTTAAATAATCTTACAAGAATATTGCCATGCTTTAAAGAAGTACGCTACTCTTATTTTGATGTGTGACTAACATACTAAATCACATACAGTGGTGTGAAAAAGTGTTGGCCCCCGTCCTGATTTCTTATTTTTTTTGCATGTTTGTCACACTTTAATGTTTCAGATCATTGTGGCGAACAGACCATGGGGAATACCCCCCCCCACACACATATTGTTATTATTATGTTGTTGTTTTTGATGTACCTTTATAAGGTACCTTTTAATATTTTCATCTCGTTTTTATTTGTTGATGAAAAGGCGACAAGGTCAATACACATTCACCATAGTTTTTGTCATTCAAAACTGACATTTTTATTTAGGTATCATCTCATTTTTATCAGTGAAAAAATGTTTTATGACAAATTCAGCAAAATTAACACTGTCACTGAATCATTAATTTAGTCATTTTGTTCAAATTGGCTGAATCATTCAGGAACGAAGCAAATTACTTACTGAATTTGGAACCACATACCTGTACTAGCATACTACTCTTACTGTTTTTGCAAAGAGGTATGGTAAATTAATATGCTAGTATGCAGACTTTATGAATGGGTCATTGAATCATTGATTGACCCAATCCTTTCAAAAAAGCAGATTCATTAATCAACAAAACGTCTCGGTTACGTATGGTAACCCTCGTTCCCTGAAGGAGGGAACGGAGACGTCACGTCGGTGACCGACGAATTGGGATATCGCTTCGATAGACCAATCCACTTCGAGTGTAAAC
>NW_015653519.1:791067-792640 GCF_001515625.1 Sinocyclocheilus rhinocerous | reverse complement strand
TGTGCATTGGCTCGTTTAGTTTACACTCGAAGTGGATTGGTCTATCGAAGCGATATCCCAATTTGTCGGTCACCGACGTGACTCGGAGTGACCAACTGAAAGGGAACACAGGTGTGTTTTCTCAGAGATGCGCTGAAGCTCAGCTGTGACTTTGTTTGGAGATATTTTCATTTGTGTAGATGTGTTATGCGAAATGTAGTTTTAATCCCAATTTGACTATATAACTATTCATGAGCCCTACATACATAAAGTGATAGGACAAAATCATCTATGAAAAAAACACCCCCATGTCTCCTCCATCCTCACCATAAATTATGTTTATGTATGTACATTGTCCAGCTCCGACAACTCAGACACGCCCTGTGTTAGCATCCCTCAAGACTGATGGAAGTGACAGGTCAAACCCTGTGCCATATTCCTGTTCAATAACTATAACTCCTCCTTCATTTTATTCATTTTCAAAATGAATCACCTCTCTAATGCCCTTGACCTCATATAGTGCAATGTCCCAGACACCATTTAGACATTAAATTCCACATTAACCACCCTCAAGAGATCTGCATTGTTCACCACATTGTGCTCTTCCTGTCTAATCAGAGATGCTGTCCTACTGCACCAGCAAGGACTTATCTGATGAGAAACAAATCCTGGTGATTAACAATGATTAACATCAGCACGAGAGGGATAAAACTGTGGGAAGTGTCCTGTCTTAAAAGTCTTTTAATCTTGGTTTCTGGTTTTACAAGATGCACTTTGTTGTCATTTACACTGAGAGACGTCTCCTCATTCCCGGGTCGAATGCTAATGAGGCTAGTTCCAGCTAATGCTACCTCAGAGAGTTTTAATGTCCCAGTGCTGTTAAATTAGCATATATACAGTACTCAGAGGTGAATACAAAACAGGTGAACAGTTTTACTGTTGAGGGAAAGTTTTTGAGGCGATTGAGTTGTTGTGAAAGTTTATTCAATTAGTAAATTGACATCTCAAGCTAGTTTTTGTCTGTGATTCTCCTAGGGCATTTGTATGCCAGTCACCTTGGCGTAAATTTGAGATGGATGTTGGACTGGCAAATGGGATCATTTGTCTTGTGGAGATAATATGCCATTTATATTGCCATTGGATATGCTGCTGATAAAAGACATTGTTGTACTATCTGCTATCAGTCACTTGCCTGACATGTCTAATCTTGCCACCTGAAAAGTTGGACACTGCGGCAAAATGGGCATAAAGATGTCCCAAAAAAAATAAGATTTTTTTATTAGCAATGCACAGTCTTATGGCGCAGTCTATTTTCAGTTCCTTTTAATAGCAATGTGCCAACAATGCGCCTGAACACACCTCTTTTTTAGACCAGCACGCCTACTGCACCTATTAAACTTTAAGGGACCTATTTTAACGATCTAAGCGCATGGTCTAAAGCGCATGGCACAGGTGCACTCATGGCGTGTCCAAATCCACTTTTGCTAGTTTAATGACGGGAAAATGGTCGGTGCGCCCGGGCGCATAGTCTAAACGGGTTGTCCCTATTCTCTTAATGAGTAATGGGTGTTTTTTGGGCATAACATGCAATAAA
>NW_015653519.1:790557-791043 GCF_001515625.1 Sinocyclocheilus rhinocerous | reverse complement strand
AAGACCCTAAAGAATCATATCAACTTGTGGAAAATGGGCATCCTATGACCCCTTTAATGAGTAATAGGTGTTTTTTCGGCGTAGCGTGCAATAAAACAATCAGAGTCTCATCTCCCATCCCTTTTAAAAGCCAGTTGCGCTCGCGCCATGGCGGGTTCGCTATTTATGTAATTTTTCATTTTTAAAAATGTTTGTGTGCTGCTGCACGTCCCTGTGTGTGTAATAAGCAAAAGTGTACGTGTGTTGTGCACCTGCCTATAGGCGCATATTACTAACACACTCTTTAAATAACAAAGAAAAAAATATTGCACCAGACTTTAGACCAGGTCTAAGTTTATGGCGCAGTCTATTTTCAGTTCCTCAAAATAGCAATGCGCCAACAATGCGCCTGAACACATCTCTTTTTTAGACCAGCACGCCCATTGGCGCACAAATGGGTGCAAATGCATTTGCTATTTAAACAATGCGGCGCAGGACGGGAAAATG
>NW_015653519.1:777374-790475 GCF_001515625.1 Sinocyclocheilus rhinocerous | reverse complement strand
GGCGCACAAATGGGTGCAAATGCAGTTGCTATTTAAACAATGCGGCGCAGGACGGGAAAATGAGAACTGCGTCGGGCTGAAACTAGCAAAAACACTTGCGCCACACCTTGCGCCGCATTGCACCGGGTGCATGATAGGGCCCTAAGTGTTCAATAAAAAGCAATAAGGCAGATCACTAGCAGCTGGCTTGTGTATAAAGAAGATGCTGTCGGGTGAAAAGCCAAAATTCAAACTCTGAGTGCTGACAAAGGCAAACTCACGCCACTTTTTGAAATCCTAAATAGCTGAGCATCAGTTCAGTGTAGAAGTAGGAGGGGATTAAAATAAATAACTCTGTCTTCTTGTTTGTGGAGCGTGGGATCGAGCTATAAAATCCTCACAGCCCAACAGCTGACTGCATAATTAACCTCAGCTAAACACCCAAGGCTTTTCAGAGCAGATTATTATTGCTTTTTAATAAATGATATGGATAGATTTCATGGGGTTTATGGTTTAATTGGGACTATCAATTTTGAGCACCACCGGATCACAGGTTAGACAGCAAAGTATGCAGCTTTGGAGTACTTACTGCCTCTCTGCATCTTTGGATTTGTTTCTATCCTCCAAGTGTTAAATGGTGATATGGTAGTTTACCGACGTTTTGTTGTACAGATGAACAGCATGAAAAAGCTCAGTTGTTCTAATGCCATTGTCCAGAATTATTTACAGTGGGACACTAGCGTTTTGAGCACCAACTCTCTCGGCTACCGTCTCCCCCACCATTCCCTAACATCCATCACTGACAGCCACTCCCTCCCCAGGAGTAAACGAGCAGGGCCAGGGATAATTAACTGTGTCCGATATTGTTTTTCCAGCTGAATTTTAAATACAGAGAAAAGTCTTTCCATTCTGATTAAAAAGGGATAGCCTCCTACCACATTAGAGCCTTTTGGGATAATAATGGCTTCTGTACAAACATTGATTGCATCAAGCATAATGGCATCATCCAGAAAGGGTTAGTGGAGTGTGTTCCTGTGGGACAGTATGATCATAGTGAAGGGAGTCAGTATACAGTATCTAAAGTAAGTAGTTACCTGCTTAAGGCAAAAATGAAAAAAAAATGTTAGTGGTCTCTGAACATTTTGTTACTTCAAAGAGTTCAAAGAGACAGCAGCGTTATCGTTTCAGATAATATGTACAAGGAAAATAGTGACTTTGACAAGGTAAATTAAAGGAATAATTCATAAAGTAATGAAAATTATGTCATCATCATTTACTCACTCTCATATCATATTTAAAATCCTGACACGGGTGTCCAATATTGCTCCTGATGGGCCACTTTCTTCTGTTAAACATAAAAACAGAAATGTTGAAGAGTGTACTGGCCACACTTGCATATAATAATCAGGCTGTAAAGTTTTAATAGTAGTCAATAGGACTAGTGTGCTATTTCCCAAATCGAAAAGTACCTGGCTTTGTAAATGCCAGTGAACTGAAGCAACTGATACTGGTAGGTCATATAACAATGACAACATGATGAATGTAATATGTTTTTAGGCCCCACATTTGACTACAGTCTTGTCATGTGTGTGTACATAATTTAAAACATTTTCTGAAAGTACAATTCATTTCTTTAACTGTAAAAAAAAATAAAAAACTACAGAGTGCACATATAGATTTGTTACTCACACAACACTATTATATGGTTTCAAAAGAATTCGAGTATAGCACACAAGTCACGTCGTTTATGATACTTTGATACATATTTGTCATTCTGGAGCTTAGTAATATCTATCCTCATTCACTTTAATTATGCACAAGGGTGGCCCAACATTATTCAGCATCCCCAGGATTTGGAAACTTAAGCCACACTTAAAGTTGTCTAAATGTCATTCAGAAATGAAATATCAATCCAAGTGATAAATCTTGCACACACAAATGTGTTAGACCCCTTCCCAGAATGTTAGTTTGTTTGCTTGTTTGTTTATTTACACTTTACAACAAAATCACTTAACAATTGATATCAGTACTCTGCATTTTTTATTCATTCTTCATTCTATGATCAACTGAGGAACAAATGAGTATTGCAGATTTTTTCTAACAACCTTGACAAGCTGATCTTGGTAAGCCATGGCCCAGTGAAGACAAATTGGATTTCAATTACTCAATTAACTACTGCTGGAAGGGAAGGATACCTAGTCCCGGAATAAGAAGCAAACTTGAAACACAAGATAAACAGATGATGTCTTCACGTAGCTGCTGGTAGAACCTTCATGCTCCTCTGAGACCAGTTCTGCAGTTTCATCTTCAATAGCTTCCATTAGGGGAAGCTGATTGGAAATAAAGTAGAACTAGAGTGGGCGTTTGAAGTTGGGTGTTTTTTTGCTGAGTAAGCAGACAAACTGCCATGGTAGAAAGGGCAGTGTCAGGCAAGATGTTGATGATTTACTGTGCTGTCACCTCTACACAGGGTGGACACCAATGAAGGCCGCGTCACTCTGGACCAGCAAGTTCTATGGCTCCCTCATATGGAGATTTGTCTCTTTTAAAATGCATGGGTAGTTGCTCCAGTTCAGACAGTCATTATTCATAAATTCTATATGATGCATTGATTATAACTAGTGCTGTCAAGCAATTAATCGTGATTAATCACATCCAAAATAAAAGTTTTTGTTTGCATAATATATGTGTGTGTTCTGTGTATATTTATTATGTATATATAAATACACGCGCATACAGTATATATTTTGAAAATATTTACATGTCTGTATTTATATTCATGTAATTTATTTTATAAATACATATATTTAATATATAAAAATAACATATTTTTATGAAAATATATACATGTGTGTGTATTTATATATACATATATTTACATATCTTATGTAAACAAAAACTTTTATTTTGGATGCGATTAATCGTGATTAATCATTTGACAGCACTAATTATATTATATTATATTATATTATATTACATTACATTACATTATATTATATTATATTATATTACTCTCTGCACAACTCTGTATACATTGGATTGATTTTAATACATTTAAAATTTAATTGACTTGAATTGTGCACCAAACACTAGGAATATACAGGTATTGGATCAGGACTCAGTATCGGCTGATACTCGGTATTCAGTGATTTGGATCGGATGGGGGGGCACAAAAAACCTGATCAGGACATCCCTAATAATTTCACAAAGCTACAGTCAGACCATTCTGTGTTTTGCTTTAAATTTTGAAATAATTAAATCTAAATTAAATCAAAAACAGATTGTGCTACATGTATGCAGCATCTTTGTTTGGATTGTGATTAAAATGCAGTGGTGGACTCTAATTTTAAATTGAAATGTGAGAAGCTTCCATGAGAAGCCACTTGTGTTTTGCTGTATAAGACATTAAAGTGTGTTCTGTCACTGCATATTAGTGCTGTTAGTGCTCAGTTAATGTGTGTTCGCACAATTCTTCAGCCAAGTTAAAACCTCCATTTTAATGCATGCCCATTTTTTAATGCATATCCAGGCATTCACAAGGAATATAGCATATATTGTTGAATACTGTGTGTTCATGTTTCTTCTACAAAATAGTTACAATTGTTAGTAAGCTGTTTAAAAACTTATTTGTACTTGTCTCGTGGCTGACAAGTTTAATGCATTGTCGTGTTACCATTTCTTTGGTGAACAATAAAAAAACATTTGTGCATTGAAATGTTTTTCTTTTTTTCCAATTTATTTGAAACAATGTTTAATACAATAAATCTCAAAAGCTATGTCTAATTACATTGACATTACATAAATATAACATTTATCATTACTTAAAAACATTTGTTAATGTTATTTGCTAATATATATATTTTTGTAGTTGTAACTTGCAATAGTTATTTTATGCAACCTACAGTATACTCCAAATAATAATTGATGTGAACTAATGATTTTGAGTAAAGACTACTAATGTACAAATTTCTAGTAAAGTCAACTAATTTGGGTTAAGAGTGCAGGCAGATACCTACAAAAAAAAGTCCAAACCATGTATAAAAATAAATAATTACATATATATGTATACAACAATGTGCAAATAAAATATAATAAGAGAAAGAAAGTCACGGCATTGTAAATAAGGTAATCAGAGATGGTTGGAAATTTAAAAGTTGCACCACTTCGGGGACAAAGGTTGCCTTCCTCCTTTGTTTTCTGCAGCCTAGACAGCACTCAAAAACAGAAGACAAGACATGTGATGGGTCTTAAAAGATCCTGTCAGCTAACCTCAGCATTTTCTGTTCACTCACAGTAGAAAGACTCCTGATAGGAAGTCCAATAATTTTAGAGCAGACTTCAACTGTACAATCCAGATGCTTTCTATTTTGAAGACAGCAGACACTGGAGAATGTAATGACACTGCAGTGTAAGAGTAGTAGAACATATGAGAGTCTTCTTTATAACTCCAAAGGAGTTGAGCTACCTTAAAAGGTACTGCCGCTGCTGGCATTTCCTAAGTATCTCCTCTGTGTTGGAAGTAAATTTCAACAAATTATCAAACATTGTACCCGGGTACTTGTATGCCACAACAATCTCAATAGGCTTTTCATGAATGACACTAGTGGCTGCCAAAGCCATCTGCCTCTGCTAATTAGAAAAGGTTACTATCATCTCCTTAGTCATGCTCACATTTAATTCCAAACAGGAATTTTCACACCAATCAACAAATTCCTGAAGAGCGGGGCCATGTTGCTGTGAAGGGCCTGAAAGCAGCAAGAGACATAATGGCGGAATTGGTTATGATGCAAGGGCCACCAGCTAAAATATTGCCTAAGGCACCAAATTGGTCAGGGCTGGCCGTGAAAGAAAGCCCACAAAATATTAAAATAAGTCATAATTTCACTCTTTGTTTTGGTTCCACGAGAAGCTCACTGACCAGCCACTGGATACTGCAGGGGAAAAGTGAGTGAAGGTAAAATGGGTGACTGGTAGTGACTGGTGTTCATCGGTGTAGCATCACTTCCTAGTTGCGTGATCCATTACGCAGTCCAGGTGCATATGCTTAGGAGGTTGTGATTCCTTGCATTCAGTATGTTAAAAATCAGTTTGCCTGATAACTGCGCCAAAGTAGTAAGTATACAACATGACTGTATTTGCTTTGCACGCTTTTGTGTGCCAGAGGAGAAGATTGGAGCTTTTATTGTTGGTGCCTTAACTTTAGATAAAAAATAAACTAAAAGAATGGTTGCACAAAGAATTTGGTTAAAGAGCAGAAAACAGTATAACCATTACTTTCAACAAAAATAACTACAGTGTGTGTTTATGTTGGTGTATTTCTTTATCTGCTTGCTATAGGGCGGTTTTGAGTCCTTGAGTAGCTCATGTAACATGATTGTGTATGATTTGGGAATAAGAAAAGGCTTGTACACTGGATGCATTTAAGCCAGTTTTTTCAGCATGTTTAAATATAACCAAGAGCTTGTAAGCTGCTTGGTACTCTGCCTGGCTCAAAATTTCTGTCATACGATGTGAGACCCAACCATTGGAGCATCAAAAATGTCCATGCCATTTTTCCCAGTGGGAAAAAAAAGAAGCTTCTACAACTTCTAAATTGCACCATGTATGCCTGCCCTTAAAGGGTGTATTACCACTAACATAAAAACCTGGTAATACTTCAAGGTATAGTTCACCCACAAATGAACATTCTTTCATCCTTTTTAAACATAGAAGAAAGTCATTGGTAAAACATGAGCGCAAGTAAATGATGGGAGAAGTTTCTTTTTTAGGTGAAATATCCAAGTTATACATTTAGGATAAGGGGTTTATTGTAGCTGGCTGCAGGTACTTTAACTTGATGTATGCAACATTTGGCAGACAGTGCTGCGAGAGATAGAGAGGTATAGCATGCACTCATATCAAGAAGAGGAAAGAGCCAAGCAGTGAACCCTGAGGTACCCCAGTGCACCAGTTAGCTGATGTGTCTCCAAGATACCTAGATGGGTCTGCCTGTGGGTTAAGACTCAAACCAGGAAAGTTTAGTTTGCAGTGTCGAGGGGGTGGATAGGAGGATCTGGTGATTTACTGTGTCAAAGAAATCAGATATGTCTAGCAGAATGAGGATGGATGATCTGGAGGCAGTTCTCGCAAGCCACAGGCTTCAGTGATGCAAAGGCAGACTGTTGTTGCAGGTTTTTCTGTCAGAGTAAACAAGACTTGGTTAAAACAACTTCTGCAAGTGTTTTCACAGAGGAGAAAGACCAATTTCTAATTTTTGTTTGTTTATCATATAGTGTCCTTTTTTGTTTTTTGATAGAAGAGCTACCTAAGCCTGCTTTAATGTAATGAAGGAACTGCCAGAGAGGATAGATGTGATAAACATGTGTCTGGGAGTGTAGCGAATAAGTAAATTTAAAATTAAATTAAAAATGTATGCATTTAGCAGACGCTTTTATCCAAAGCGACTTACATTCAGGCTATATATTTTTTATCAGTATAGGGCCTTTCGCACGACGGGAACCTTTTCATAGTACCAGAACTAATTGTGGAACTACCCACTTTTTGGCATTTTCGCACCGCCGGAACTGGGTGCGATTTTAGTACCGGACTGCCTTTTTCGAGAACCAAATTAGCTCTTACTCCGGAGCGTTCGCGCAAAATCGTCCCAGTACTTTAGTACTGTACATTTAGTTCTGGAACTAAAGCGGTGCGAAAGGCCCTTATGGAAAAAAAAAGTAAGTAAGTAAGTACTGAGAAGATGTGGCTTGTAGAATTCAGGAGGGAATGGGGTCAAGGGGGCAAGAGTGACTGGAGATATAAGACGTTTAGCAGTGTTTAGAGGAAAGAAAAAGAGAGCATAGATTTGCATGTAAGCGGTGGGTCTTTGTGAGTCTGTGGTGCCGAGAATTGAATATGGTGGAAAACAAGATGAATAGCAAGAGTATAGTTGGAAGGGCATTGTCTGTTGCTCATTCTCTCACAATTTATTTTATGATGTAACTACATTGTAATCTCCTATACTCTCAGTGTAATTTACATAACGCTTCTTTTTATACTCCAGCGGTTCAATGTTGAAGTGGTCTTTGAGCACAATGCTAAGTCAGAAAGGGCATTGAGGTCAGAGGTCCCAGTGGCTATAATAGAGAATGTGGCTGTGTGGTGTGAAGTTTATCTAGCTAGCTGTCCATTCTTATCGGTCTGCACTGGCCTGAAGGTCTTTCTCTTCCTCTTCCTCTTTCTTTCCTTGACCTCATTATACATCCCCTCTCTTCCATTTTCCGCCATATTCTTCCAGAAAATTGTGGCTGCCAACAGATCATCTATCTCTGTCTGCTGCTTCAACTTCGTTTCTCTCTCTTTCAGAAATTCTCTCTCTCTCTCCCATTCAGTGTCTCATGCACACACAAAAACACACTTAAATCTTTGGGTTTATATCTTTATAATTTATTGGGTAATAAATTATGTTGCTACAGCAAAAGCATAAACCTGTGAATATTGGCCACATCCAAAGAATGACCTCAAAAGCTGTACACATAAAAAAGGTACTTGTTGTACAAAAAGTGTTGTTTGACCAGTCTCCTGTACTGTTGTGAGTCATGAGTGCTCTATATGGAGCACAGAAGCATATATTTTCGAAAGCAGCTGCCTGTCAGTCACATTGCACTTGGGCATCAAATTGAGTTGATACTCCATACTGATAATACCATACAAATGTTATTGTCCTTTTATTATAACATTTACATGATACTGAATATTTTTTTCTAATTCATCCTTTTGCTCAAATAATTATTGAAGTTCTACTTGTCATCCCTGTTTTTAGTGTAGCGAGAATATGATGATTTGTCCTCTATTTGTTTAACTGTAGTGTAACACCTAAGAATGTTGAGAATGTCAGGATCCATTTTCAGAAATGTATTAAAATATGAAAAGCAAAGAAGTCCAAACAAAATATAAAATCTATGAACAGAATAGAAAAGAATAATCCAAACAAATAACCAGCCAATAACTTAGAAAATAAGTCAAAGAAGGAACATGTAGTAGGGCAGCAAGTGAACTAACAATACTTTGCAACTATAAAACTACTTTTGCAATAGACAGAAAGTAAAACAGTTCAATATCCTGTTGATGCTGCCCTCTGGTAACTGGGAGTGGTACTTTGTAAAATCCTAAAACAATCCCTGTGTCCCAATGTGCATACTATCCACCCTATCTGCCCTAAATAGTATTTAGAAATAGAAAATTATTACTATCACATAGAATTTAGGATGGATAGTATGCACATTGGGACGCAGACAAATGTTTGTCTCAGAAAAAAAAAGGTTTTCAATGGGGTCACAGATGTTTGGATCACAGTGCATGTACTGGTCCATGATTTACAGCACAGATTCTTCTTAATAGAATAGGATTTACATACAGTAAAAAAAAGAAAGACATTTCAAAGAAGAAACATTGCAATAGACAGAAAGTAAAACAGTTCAATATCCTGTTGATGCTGCCCTCTGGTAACTGGGAGTGGTACTTTGTAAAATCCTAAAACAATCCCTGTGTCCCAATGTGCATACTATCCACCCTATCTGCCCTAAATAGTATTTAGAAATAGAAAATTATTACTATCACATAGAATTTAGGATGGATAGTATGCACATTGGGACGCAGACAACTGTTTGTCTCAGAAAAAAAAAAGGTTTTCAATGGGGTCACAGATGTTTGGATCACAGTGCATGTACTGGTCCATGATTTACAGCACAGATTCTTCTTAATAGAATAGGATTTACATACAGTAAAAAAAAAAGAAAGAAATTTCAAAGAAGAAACATTGCAAATTAATAACCAAATAAATAAATAACTCCACTTAGTAATCATTTAGGACAAATTCAACAAATTAAAAGCATATTCTATTAATGTCCTTTAAAAGAAGGAAAGGAAAGAAAGCCTTTTTAGTTGTGCCTGCCTCTCTAGCAAATTTAATTTAGAAATTTGCTTTGAAAACAAGAAGAAATTATAATCGGTTATTTAAGTATTGCTTAATAAAGGAGGCATCACCAAGAGAGATCATGAAAGGGCCCAACATCAACCCCTGTGGCACTCCCAGGGGCATTGCACCCAAGAGGGAGAGTCAAACAGACATGGAAGGAACCCGCTGTCACCTCATATCACATGCCTGCTCAAGGTCACTTTACATGCGGACTGTGTTCGGTGTAAATCAGCTATCCTCTATTCGTGCTTGCCACTTCATCAGGATTTGTATATTCCCAGTGATAAACATGTCACTCAAAATGGAAAGTGATGCCCTTTACTGGCTGAATTGAGTGTATTTCGTGTACGGCATGCACTTTTTTGGGATGTATTTCTTTATTAATGTCTTATAGAGCTCAGCATCAAGGGTGATGAGATGACAAGGGGACAGCAGGAGAAGGCGTGATGGTGACTAGCACAAAAAAGGAGGCAGTAAAAACAACAGCACACGTACGCAAACACAGTAGTGAGGAGAAGGTTGTTAAGGTTGTGTAGCAAAAATTTGCACGAAAACTTTTTGCACACATGAACATTTGAACATGTGATCAGGATATTTCCACATATTTGTGTATAAATGGACTCATAAAGTCATGGTGACATAGAGGGCAAAATGGCACACTTGACAGTGGTATAAGTTGCCCATTGCATCCACTTCATCTGTGTCACTGCTGAAACAATGATGTAGAATGCATAGCTGCTGTCAGCAAGATTTGGATGCTGGGAGTGTTGGGCAGGAAAAGCAAGTGAAAGCAATGAATGTCATACATGGGCAGGCGTTGTGAAGCAGGTTGGACTTATTGAAGCTGGCATGTGTTCCTGCAGAGATGAAAATGTAATGAGCTCCTCATGTACTTCATGTTCCACATGCTCCCAGATCTGTTCATATAAATGTTAAGGTCCTTTCTAGAACAGCCTGCAGCTATGCATTTGTAGACAGGTTCAGGAGATAAAGGAAAGGTTAAAAAAAGTTGAATTATATTTGTCACTAGGCTTTGAAGTGATTGTGCTAGTCAGTGATCAGATTAACCATAAGCAAGTTATTGTAAGTAGACCTGAACTTGAATTCCATAGAAAGATTTCCACATAATTCAAACATCTGCCATTAACAAAATTGCCTAACCTCAACCCATGCATGCCAATAATTAAATATATTTTTTACTAATATCTATCTAATATTTACCATATCTACATTCAATTTATGTGCGCCAGGTTTTGCTTAATTAATATGAATGTTTTTATGAGTGTTTTCAATCAGTTAAATTATTTTAAACTTGATTAATCATATTTTACCATGGTTTGCACAGTTTTAAGAAAATTAAATACCAGGCATTTGGCACTTTATGTGTAGTACAGTAATTATAGGTTCAGCAGTCGGTGTGGATGACACTCATAGTGTAGACAGCTGTAGAAGTGTTCTTTACACGTCACATTCACAATGCCACATTCAATCATACAAGTCTAAAGATGCAGTTCTCTCGCAAAGACATTTGCGTTCCCTAAGAAATAATTAAAGAAAAAATAAATAATTATAAAAATTACCAACAGATTACCAGCACACAACTATTGATCCATGACGTTGCCACGACGTCGCAGTTACTACCTGGCAACGTCACAAAGTTACGTCGTGGCGACGAAACTGGGAATTTCACTTTTCCGGTTGCCACACGTCACCACAGTTACGTATTTTTGTTAGCTGGGGCATTTTGTAAAGTTTGGACATTGTGTTTGGTAGGTATATACGGAGCCCCTAAAGGGACATGGTGGTGAAAAAAATACGGGGTGGGAGGAAAAAATATTTTTCAAATGTTTTGCATTCTCTCGCAAAATGTTTGTGTTTCCTCAAGAAACTTTGCGTTCCCTCGTAAAACCAGTTGAGTTCAGACAAACTCTTCCTGTTTACTTTACAGCTTGCAGTGGTTCATACAGCTCCGTATATTCACAATGGAGCGGTTCATAGAGTTTTACTTTGAACTTGGACTCAAGTATAAAGAAAAACAGTCAGTGCATAGTTCAAGGCACGGTTTTGGGACATTCTAAAACGCTTAATGTGGCTTAATGTTTTAAAACAGTGACATTGGAGGACCAAATTCGATAATAATAAATACTGATAAAATTATTAGGCTAATATTAATAACCTTATTAATAATATTACGAATAAAGCACAATAGTCCAGAATATGAATGCAACGCCCTGCAGGTTAAGCTTTTTCTCCCCCATAGAAAATGCTTAAGATAGGCCAATGAACGAAGATGCTGATTTAAAAATACCAAATATGTTTACAGTTTATATTACGCAGAGAAAAGTGAGCCCAGAACGGAACACGCAGTATCACGTGTTTTCTCCCCCGTAGACAAAATGTTATATAAAAAAACACACTTAAAATGTTGCTTTTCTGTGTGTAGTGTATATTTTTAATAAAATATATTTAAAAAAAATTTTTTTTACTGTTCTTTTATATTCAGCCACGTTAAGCGCGCTATGGGGGAGAAAACGCTTATTGCTTAACTTAAAACTAAAATACAATAAATTCACTAATTTTATGACTAATATGTTAAATTATTTAAAATATATATGCAAATAATAACAGCACCACCTCTCAACGTAATCTGTGATGTTCTGTGTTTCGGAGCAGCTCAAGCCGTTTCTCGTCGTGCTGTGTGAAATACAGACTGAACAGCGGCTCAAAACCGTGGTATGAGCATATAATACGCAAACTACAGCTCTCGGTTGGATAAAAGAAGCCAGTGTCACACTAGTAGCCTAAAGTTTTAATGGGTCATGCATTAGGTGCGCCTGTGTCCATTATTATTTATGCGCAAACGAACCTTATATGTGACCCTGGACCACAAAACCAGTCATAAGTAGCACAGGTATATTTGTAGCAATAGCCAAAAATACATTGTATGGTCAAAATTATCGATTTTTCGTTTATGCCAAAAATCTTCAGGATATTAAGTAAAGATCATGTTCCATGAAGATATTTTGTAAATTTCTCACCGTAAACATATTAAAACTTTTTGATTAGTAGGGTACAACGGGGCTAAATGCCCGCCTTAAGAAAAAATGTGCCATTCACAGCACCTAAAATGTATGTGGCAAGAGGGGCCTTTTACCCCACACACGGGGTAAAAGGCTCACCAGCATGGGGTAAAAGGCACACGGTATTGATACAAATACTTCAGCTAAATTAATGTTTTTTTTTTTAAATAATGTCTAAGTTAGTACTTGTTCAAAACAATCACTTTAACAAAGTTTGTACTATTTTCTGCTTATTTTGAAAAAATAAAAGAATTTTTTTTTTTCAATAAATATACTGTCATTAAAATATGTTAAGAAGACCTTTGTCTCAAAATATATGCATTCATTTTAGCGATTCTCATTTGCTACTTAAATCTACAACATTTAAAAAACATAAAATATTAGATCAAGTAAGCACAGAATCAACTTTGCGCTGCTGTGCGCGATTGTGTCAAGGATCAGACAAAAATACACGTTCATCTTGAAAAGCGGATGTTTTGGAAAGTGCTATGCCATGTTTTTGTGCCATCTAGTGGTTTAGATTAAAATAATATCAAAGGCGCCTTTTACCCCGGGGCGCCTTTAGCCCCGTTGTACCCTAATATGCATTGCTAAGGATTTAATTTGGACAACTTTAAAGACAATTTTCTCAATATTTTCTTCTTCTTTTTTCTTTTTTTTTGCACCCTTAGATTCCAGATTTTCAAATAGTTGTATCTCGGTCAAATTGTTTGTGGGTTTTGTGGTCTAGGGTCAAATATGTGCTTTCTCGGTGCACTGTTCACTAAACATCATATTTCTGCTTGAACACAGCTCAGTATATTCACGTAGTTGTATACAGTGAGTGTTTTATAACAGATGCTCATGCGTTTTGGAGAAGTTTGTGAGGATCAGGTGGTTATGTACATATGGACATCAGATGCTCCAAACACAGACACTATTGCTTGTTCTGACAGAGGAACTATTCACTGATGACGTCGAGCCGCCTTCAGATCGCTGAGTTTCCACACATTCAGAATGGTTTCATTTTTCATTTGTATTTTGGTGTTTAAAGTCACCATGAAATCAAAATGGAAAATTCTTATTTTTTAATGGAATACTGTAGTGTTT
>NW_015653519.1:771385-777341 GCF_001515625.1 Sinocyclocheilus rhinocerous | reverse complement strand
AGTCAGTCATGAGGGAGTACGTTACCCCTAAACATTGAAAAGATATTAGGATATTACGACATTACTCTTAGGACATTGCAAACTAATTTTTTTCATGAATATGACTTGATGGAGGACGCGCTCAGTCATTCAGGCAGTCTCTCTCTCTCTCTCTCTCTCTTTCTCTCGCGCGCGCATGCGCGCGCTGTTTAGGCATGTCTTGTGCTCCGGCTCTTGAAAACCTCTATGCGAACACACTTGCCCGAAAAAGTGCGAGGGATGAATTTACGTGATATTAAAAGTGAGGGGGACACGTCCCCCGTAATCTACGCCCCTGCTTGGGTGTCGGCTGTGAATCCAGTGGAGAGAAATCCCCCATCACTAACTGCAAACTGACATTCAGATCTGCCTCCATTTTGTTAGCAACACCCCAGCTTCCAACGATCCAATCAATTCCCGAAGGACAAAATCAAGTCCTGCCCTTTCATTTCAGATGCCGTTTCACTTGGATATACGTCACAGTAGAGAAGAAAAGGCAATCAGAACTTCCGTTTCATGCCGACTTTAATGGTTCTGAATGGAGCCGTAGTAGTTTATATGCAGTCCTTTGGCATCTCCCTGTGGTCTTGTTTGGTAATGCAGGTTGACTTGTGCTTATTTGTTACAGTATAATTGAGCTTTACGTACTTTTAAGTTGTATAGAATATCTGCAGTGACATTTTTGCAAAGTATGTTTGCAAAAAATAACATGGAATGTTTAAATCTATCTTGAATTTGTTTTGTTTAAAAATAATTACATGTAATTGAAAAGTAATAACACTAGAATACAAAGGTTTTAGTGAATAGAAAAGGTTTGGCTTGCAGTATTGATTTGGACAGGAGGGGGTCTTGGAGTAAAAAAGGTTGATAACCACTGCTTTAGATAAATGCAGGCCCAGTTCTACGGGGGTACTATGAATTGAACTTTTTATTTCTTATTTAAAAATAAATAATAATTAAATTAATGCAATAAAGATACATCCCAACAAGCTTTATTATTTATTTATTTTATATGTATTTTATTATTTATATATTTTTCACTTGGTAGATCTCTGTGAGTTTCTCATTTGAAAAGCAGATCCCCACACCAAAAAAAAACAATTGTGGGCACCCCTGCTGTAAACAGATTTGGTATTTTTAAATCACCGTCTTCGTTCATTAGCCTACCTAAAGCGTTTTTTAAGGGAGAGAAAAAGCTTAATGCGCAGGGTGTTGCGTTCATATTCTGGGCAATTCTGCTTTATTAATAGTAATATTATTAATAAGGTTATTAGCCTAATCATTTTATCAGTATTTATTATTATCAAATTTGGTCCTCTAATGTCACTGTTTTAAAACATTGTCACATTAAGCGTTTTAGAATGTCCCAAAATCGTGCCTTGAACTAAGCACTGACTGTATTTCTTTATACTTGAGTCCAAGTTTAAAATAAAACTTTATGAACCGCTCCATTGTGAATATACGGAGCTGTATGAACCACTGCAAGCTGTAAAGTAAACAGGAAGATTTTGTCTGAACTCAACTGGTTTTGTGAGAGAACACAAAAGTTTTGCGAGGGAACGCAAATATCTTTGCGAGAGAACGCAAAAGGTTTGCGAGGGAACGCAAAATTTCTTGAGGAAACACAAAAGTTTTGCGAGAGAACGCAAAACATTTGAAAAATATTTTTTCCTCCCACCCCAAATTTTTTCCACCACCATGTCCCTTTAGGGGCACCGTATATACCTACCGAACACAATGTCCAAACTTCGATACACACAGACAACAGAACATTCTGAAAATGCAAACCAACTTGTGTGAAATTCTGTCTATAGGGGGTGCTACCACTGAAAACCACTCATATTTTCACAACTACATGATCAATCAAGTTGAAAATTGGTATGTGTTTTCTTTGAGGCAAATGCTACTGTGTTATTCAGTATCACCAGATAATCAGTCATCACTGCCAGCAGCCATTTAAATTTGAGAAGCTAATCATGTAAAACCTGGATGGATGACCATTACAAAATTGAATAAATCCATACAGTATTAATTAGGGGTAAACGATCCATCGTTATGGATCGATTAATCGACTAAATATCTAACGATACAATGCATCGATGCCACACGTAAAATATCGATATCTGTAGTATAAATAGGCACCTTATTTTGACACTGCCCACATTTTCACCAATGTTCGTCTATGCATTACTGTCAAAGCGTGCATTTTCATTCAAACTCACCTGTCGGCACGATAAGACTGCCTAAAGGGCAAGTGTAAAAGACGCTTGGGATAGATTACGGAATTGTGGAGCGCTTGTGAGAAGTTTTCAGCGCGCAGTGACGCGCACACATCCAAAGCTCACGCATACAGACAGCCGCATGGACAGCGCGCTAATACCTAATTGAGCTCTCTTCCGCTTTTTTGTGGATGGATGAACAAATACAGACCAAAGTACATTAATGTGTAAACCTTGGTGAATATCCTAGTAAACACAGTCAGTTAGACCTATGTCTTAACGTAAACAGTTGAGAAAGAAAACGCATGTGTATTAGTATATTGGATCCGTGCTTTACTTAAAGTGAAAGCAAACTAACAGAAAACTTCTGTCAAAGAAAAAAACCTCACTGATTTTGACTGAACAACTTTTATAAGGATTAATCTATACAGTGAAGACTATGCAGTGTTATTTTACATTCTAATTACTCAAAAGTCTTATTCAGAGCTATTCAGTATGGGTTTTATGGATTTATTTCAGCTACATTTTTTCCCCAAAACTTACTTAGTTTACGCATAATATTTTTTTTTTCTAAAAAATGCAAACATGTACATCCATCTTGCTCACATATTATTGTAGTACAGTTTGTGCTGAATACAAAAAACTGAAATAATATATTGCTATACTGAAATAAGCACAAATGTCAGGGCATGTCAAAACATCTCAAGGGCCCCAAAATCACCTCAGATCCCAGAGGATTAAAATGCATTTAGAATGATCACAAAATTGAAGATATAGGGGCAGAAAATTTATATATTTATATAATTTCATATAGTAAATCAATATCACACGAAGAGTGCCGTTTTTTCCTCCAAAAATCTGCATGATTACATATAGATTTTTTTTTTTACAACAGTTCAATAAACAAGAAGTTAATTACGAGACTTGCATTTTAGACACCATGTTGCCTGTTTTTGCTCTATTTCTACAACAAAAATAATTCCAAACACAGCCACCATAGCACAGTTTTGCATCTCTGAGCAATGACGGTGTTTCGTTCCTGAATGAATCAACCGTTTAAATGATTCGGTTCAATCGCAATGACTCACTTATTAACAGTGATTTGCTGTCACCTACTGGTGGTTTTAATTTCACATTTAAAGTATATATATTTTTATATCATTTCAAATGAGTATTCAACATTTTATGTCTTATAAATCAAAACATTATTTCTGCATTTGTAAATGCAGGTTAAATGCATTCATGTCCTGCATTAAACAGTGTGTAAATACATCTAAATGCCACTTCCGATGAAGCTTCTGTGTTTCCTCTGCATTGACAAGATGAATGTTGTTGATACTGATTTAATTTGCCTGGTAACAGCCCAAATGTCTTATTATTCTAAATAACTGATTCATTTAATTAAAAACAACTGGTTTGAGATTTATAGGCCTATCCCAGTGGTGTCAAACTCAGTTCCTGGAGGGCCGCAGCCCTGCAGAGTTTAGTTCCAACCCTGCTC
Source organism: Sinocyclocheilus rhinocerous (assembly GCF_001515625.1). Classification (NCBI taxonomy): domain Eukaryota; kingdom Metazoa; phylum Chordata; class Actinopteri; order Cypriniformes; family Cyprinidae; genus Sinocyclocheilus; species Sinocyclocheilus rhinocerous. Next base: position 773,603 of record NW_015653519.1, on the reverse strand, counting down.
CAACACACAAACCATGTAGTTTTCAAATAAGCCTAAATGATTAGATTAGCTGGATCAGATGTGTTTAATTAGGGTTATATCTAAACTGTGCAGGGCTGTGGCCCTCCAGAAACTGAGTTTGACACCCTTGGCCTATCCCATTTTTGCCTCCATCCCACTGTTAAAATGTAACTAAGTAATTTTTAATCTGAGTACATTTTAAACGAGCTACTTTTTACTTTTACTTGAGTAGATTTTTAGACTTGTACTTTTACTTGTACTTAAGTAAAATTTCATTAATGTAATGGTACTTTTACTTGAGTAGAATATTTTTATACTCTTTCCACCTCTGCCTACAACGCACACATTATACAGACAAATTAATATTAAAATAACTTTAAAACAGAAAGAATAAAGGCAGTTACTTCCTGTTTACTCTTCTTTGAATTTTCGGTCTGTATATCGTTTGCTGTGTATCACAATAATCTGTCGTATCATCGCGTTCGTGATCAGATGTACCACTGTATTCAACGTTCTTATTTGAGCATATTTCATATGAAGAAGACATGATAATGTGCGCATACACGGAGCTGGTTCATGTTTGGAGCATGAGAGTATATGAAATATGTTCACAAAAACTTGAAACACGCTTGCTCCGGTCCGGATATGAGCTATGATCCACGCAGCGAGTGTTGTTAAACTCATCGCGGCATTCAGAGAAGAAACCGCTCTCTCATGCGTGCTCCACATGTTGTTACATATTAAATATTGTTACGATCATGTTTACAGAAATGAGCTGACAGTGCGGAAGCTCTTTCATTAGATTTGAATTCTCCTCTGTAAGACGACCTCATGCATAATACAGCACAGTGACTGAATCAAAAGACTACATTCTCATAAATAAAACTCGGAAAACTGATGACGTAGACGTGTACTCTTGAGCCATGGCAGCCAATCACCACTCCAAGTTAACGCATATATGTCACTTTTCGTGACGTTGGTTCAACTTTGCTTTTTGAACCGGAAGAACTAAATTGCTCCAAAAAATGAAATAAACTAACCACTTGTATCTTAATAATAGAAATAATGAGTGCTAAAGTTGTTTTCATTGGTGTGCAACCTGTACATATATGTTAACATTAAAAAAAATGTGTTTTAGGGTTTCATGACACTTTAAACATTATAATTGTAAAGAACTCACACTAACTAGATTATCCTACCATGTTCTAATACACCCCAGTACACATTAGGCTAATTGTGATTTATCGCGATTAACCGCACACTTCATGAAATTAAGCATAGACCATTTATCTTGTTTCAAATGTTTATTTTGTCATCATTTGCTATATCCAGCAAAGTAAACCAAAAGATTGAAGGGTGATTCTCAAAAATCTGTATTTTCTGCAAGCTTTTTTCTTTTTTCAAGATAAATGTAGATGTTTTTCCAAAAAAGACTCCAAATAACTCCAAAAGGAAACTCCAAAAAGACACCAAAGAACCAAATGGTATAAGGAGCCCATATAAGCACATATGAAAGAAAAAAAAATGCAACCAAAAAAAATCTGAATTGTACAGCATATGTACAGTGCAACAGCAAATAGCTTTTTTTACATTTTAGAGAAGTCAAGCTGCGATACCGAACAGGACCACATGGTGATGCCAAAAAAAACCTAAACCAACCGACAGCTGACTGCATATATCTACTACAGTACACAGATCCATTCAGAATAACTAAACAGCAACATATACATGACAAATCAAAACATTATCGTGAATGTGTGTGGAAATAACTTGAATGTACGGAAATGTATGTGCCTGTACATAAATACAATGTGCGATCAGTACGTCAAGAGCACTCATACACGCATTAATATAACGGACTCGCGCGTGCTTACTGTACAACTCCTGTACGCCACAGCAATCGTCTTTACCTTGATTGCAGTCTTCATCCATTAAAACTGTACTAGCGAGACTGGTTATCAAGTCGAGAAAACATAGTTTGCGACTTATCTGGCCATACAGGGGTGGGATGTGTTGACAATCCATTCAGTCTGTACGGCTCGCGCTCTTCAGAGACAATCACAAAATATGACAGAGCTCGTGTTTAAAAGTGAAACACTGGAATGAATAATTCCCTGAAAACGCAACGCGAGTCTCTGTTCTCTCTGCAATTTCTGATGTAATCAGCCTGGTTTCCTTTATATTAGCGCTGTTTTGGACGGATTGTTTGAATGCATTC
>NW_015653519.1:768159-771373 GCF_001515625.1 Sinocyclocheilus rhinocerous | reverse complement strand
ACAAGTTCTTTGAAAGACTTGTCTACCGTCTTTGAAACATGTCTAGTCTTCTCGCTCCATGTTGAGTATGGTTTCACAAATAACAAACATACATTTGCATAAAGCATCCATATTTGTCCATGCCATGATTAGAGTATTAAACACTTGAAAAGTATTAATTTAAGGTACATTTGGAACAGATAAAAATGTGCAATTAAGTTACGATTAATCACGAGTTAACTCATGACAATCATGCGATAAATATTTTAATCGATTGACAGCCCTAATATATATGTGCACAAATAGAATGCTAGCTCTGAAATTAGCCTTATCATGCATAGCTGTTCCCTCAGAAAGGATGCTACAATGCTCATTGAATAATCGTGAACCAGGACAGTTAAGATTATGCTGCCTTCCCGCAGTGTTCTTCTTGTGCCTCAGGTTATGGATTACTTCTTCGTCTTCACTCTGGGATTATCTCCACATTTCAGCTCCACTCTGTGTGCTCTATACTCTCCTCTTATGTGACGCTCATCCATTGTCTGCATTCCATTATATTGTATGACTGCCTGTTATCATCTGCCATTTGCTCACCTGCACATCTGCTATGCTTTTAATGAAAACCCCACTGCTGGAATCACACTATTCCCTGTGTGATCACTGCCAGACTTACAGAATGCTATTAAAAACAATAAATCATTTGGGATGTGGTGTAAATTACACTTTGACGTTATTAGTGCACATATTTACTAGTGAAAAATAAATATTCTCTGAAAATCTACAAGGATTTTCTTTCAGTGAAAGATTTGTTTGACTACAGCTGGTGCCCACTGTATGATTTGACCATGATTTGCCATCTGAGACATAATCTGTGAATCCTAAAAGATTTCACTTATCTTAGACCAAAATCTACAATCTCTGATCACTAGTTTGACATGTTTGCAGACAGTCAATTTCATGTGAATGCAACTCACCGTCACCAAATGTATAACACATTGATGATGTAAAGTTTTGAACAAGTCTTTTTGTGTGTCCATTATTAATGAGTCTTGCCATACATACAGTCTGACATTAATAACAACTAAGATACCACATAGTGACATGGCTTATAATTGGGATCATGTTCATACAGTCTGACAAGCAACAATTGTACAGTGTTCTCCCAGGTTTATTCGAACATTTAATGAGTCTTTATGACCAGTTCATTAAAATAACTAGTACGTTCGTGACTCACTGTATAAACTGGACAGCTTGCATTTCAAGTGGTGTGGGGGGTGGGCCTGACTCAATGTACATACATCAAATTACACACCCAAAAATCAATTTATTGATTCAAATGCATAGTGGTTTAAAGATGTGCGCTGAATGACATGACAGAGCAGCAGTGTATGAAGTCGAAACATCTGCTAGTCCGACTGCTTTCCTGTGATATGTAGAAAATTATGTTTAGATCTGCATACTATGCTATCCTATACACCCATAATAACTTGCTGTAGCTCAGCAGATTTGTACTTTCTAAATGACAGAAAAATAGAAAGATGAAGACATATTTCAGCACTCTTGGACTCCTGTCCTGTCTGATTCGAGGATCGTAACTTGCATTTGAAGTAGTTGCAATGGAATATGCACACATAAATGGTAATGGTTCGTGTTTGGAGTACTGAAGTAGATGAACTTCGTACACAAGTAGAAGAACAAGTAGATGAAGTTTTATTATTATTTTTTTTTTTACAAAAAACTTAGGCTCTGATCTGCATATAAATGGTGAGCCACACTGCAAGCGTTGATAAATATTGTAGTGTTCTGTGACAACACATTCTCATGCCAATTTGCAACTACTTTACATTTTGGTAAATTGGTGGCAAATTCATATGAATTTGTACAATCTATGATTTGTGTGTTTTCAAAAGATATGCTTATTCCACCAATTATGTTTATGTTTAGGGGTGATGTTAGGGGTGGACATTCATGCTTGTTTTGTTTTTGTTTTGTTTTTTTGAAAATTGTACAAGTTTTCACATCATACAAATTCACCCAGGTAAATGAAGAAAAAAAATGCCTGTGGTAATATTTTTGCAAAAATAATATTTATTTGCTTTTTGCATGTTTTGCAACACTTTCAAAGTGAAATGTCCAGTGAGTGAAACTAAAATGAGTGTTCATGTTTCTCTGAAACACATAAATGTGACTGTGCCAACAGTTTATTACGTTGATTCATACAAGCATTGAGGCAGCTTGGAAATGACAATTTGGAAGTGAGTGGCACTAAAAGGTTAATGCTCTTTCGCATTTGAAAATAGCATACCACCTACACTAAACCTTTTTTTTAACACTAATAGTAAAACATTTAGATATAAAAAACATTTTCTGAAGCAACTATACTATTTTACCTATTTTTAGGGGGAGGTTTGTAACAAATAGTTTTGCTGTTTACTGCACTTCTAGTTATTTACCTATAGCATCTAATGAATCTAATGAATTCAAAATGAGGTGGATTGTTTTGAACGAACAAGTGTGTAACAATACTGATTCTCATAAAGTCTGGTTATGTGACACATGTCAAGTACAAACATAACTCCACTCTCCCTTTGTCTTCTGAACCCTCTTCATCTCATCTCATCCTTATCCATTCTGTTCTCTTTCCTCCCACTTTAACACTAGAACCGCCACGGGGTAAATTTTACCCATGGCTGTTTTTCAAATGTACATAACAGATTTAAAATAAAACATTCAAGTCTCCCAGTCATTGACTTTTACTAAAATTATGTAATTTACAATCCAATGTTGTTAAAAATTATTTAGATAAAACCAAATCAAAAAACGGGGCATTTATACCTATAAGCGCCAGCGGGTCAAATTTACCCGCTATATAATGCATTTTTGTCTTGCCATATCGTTTATTGTTCCTGTCTGTGTTGCTATTCTAGTCTGCGCCATTTCCTGAAGAAACAAAAAAATAATGTAATGAATAAAACCATTTTTTTGATTACCCAAAGTTTAATGGTGTTGTTCTCTTATTCAAATTATAAATGATATAACTAAACAAATGAATAAATATTTAGGTGAAGCTGTGCGCTTGAATTTTTCATCATGCTATGCAGTGTGGTGAATTATTATTGTTCAATATTGTCTATAGGCTGTTTTAGTCATTCATAGCATGGGTTATCTTAATATATTGATTAATGACATTGTATTATAATATTAAACCACCCAAATATTTAGGCTACTACCTTCT
>NW_015653519.1:760690-768145 GCF_001515625.1 Sinocyclocheilus rhinocerous | reverse complement strand
TAAATGCCATGAGTGATGGAGAGTCTGATGGTAAGTTATGTGTCCTGGGTCGGCTCAGCATCTGACGGCTCATCTGACAGTGATCCAGATATCATATTTACATGTTTTAGCCTCACATTACTCTAATTGGTCAAACTTTGATTTAATTATTTAATTTTTGTCTTGCCATACCGTTTATTGTTCGCTACTGTGTTGCTATTCTAGTCTGCGCCATTTCCTGAAGAAACAAAAAAATACAGCACATCTCCATGATAAATCACCATTTATCTCTCCGCACTGACCTGCCCTGTATGCACTCTGCTCGGGCGTCTAGGCCACCTTCACATGGAGAGAGAGCGAGAGACAGAGACAGGGAGAACCAGAAGAGGACAGGAAAGCTGTTTTGCATTGGAGCTGTCATGAAGATGAGTTGTTAGACTCTCTCTCTCTCATGAATACAGCTTGTCATGGAAAGCTTTCTGTGCTTAACGCTGACACAGGAGCCCAGAGTTCATGTGCTTTATATAGTCTACTACTCACCTGTCGTTCACTCTGCAGAATGCACACTATGCAACCAAGCCAGATTTTTTTCTCAAAAACTTCACAGGACAGATGCAGGACAAGTTTATTATTTCTTTGTCTTTTGCTGTCTAGTGCAAAAATATATCAAATTTTTCCATCATATGTAAAACAGCCATATATACAGTATCTATCAGGGCTATATAGATATATATATATTAGACAGAGACAGGGAGAACCAGAAGAGGACAGGAAAGCTGTTTTGCATTGGAGCTGTCATGAAGATGACTTGTTAGACTCTCTCATTAATACAGCTTGTCATGGAAAGCTTACTGTGCTTAACGCTGACACAGGAGCCCAGAGTTCATGTGCTTTATATAGTCTACTCACCTGTCGTTCACTCTGCAGAATGCACACTATGCAACCAAGCCAGATTTTTTTCTCAAAAACTTAGTACCACATTTTACGTAAAATACATACAAATTATCATGAGATCACGTTGATATATTAGGTTGGATATAAAGTTCAGAGACTAGCCTTTTCGAGGCTTTCTAGCCTTTTCGTCATTAAGTCCCAAGTACCCCATTAGTCACTTCAGAACAGAAATGCATGTAAGCTCATTTCTATGGGATAAGAATATAAAAAAGGTAATTGCGAGTTTTATCTCACAATTCTGACTTATTTTCTCTAAATTCTGAGTTTGCAATTGCAATTGTCTTTGTATTATTTTTGGGGTCTTTTTCAGACTGTAAACTCACAACTCGGATAAAACAATTTATTTCTTTCAGTGGTGCTATAGTGGTGCTGCAGTATAGCAGTATAGGAGGCAGTATAGAAAGAGACGGAAACAGAAAATCATGCAGTTATTATTTTTAGGCATTATACCACTGTTTATTGAAAGGGAAGAAGAGAGCAGAAAGGAAATAAAAAGGAATGGTCACAAGTCATTTTAGCACCACATCTCTGTGTCAGTGCACATACTAACTGCCATGTTAACACACACGTGTTCCAACAAATGTATTGTTAGAATACATTGATGTGATGTTGCTTTAGTGTTTGTGGTACACTGCATTATTTCCAAACGTGATAGAACATTAACCTTTTAGCACCACTCACTGGGCATTTCATTTCTGAACTGCCAAAATACAACAACCAGTGTAATAAAATGCCAGATTGATGTTTGTCTGTTCTGAATAAAACTGAACTTGCTTTTTTATTAGTGCCACTCACTGGATATTTCACTTTCAAAGTGTTTGCAGAATGTGCAAGAAGCAGTGTAATGTCATTTTGCTGAAACTTCACCACATGCACATACTGTATTTCCAATGAGTCTGGGTTGTGTATATGCCCACCCTTGAATAGTTGTCCTTGCTTCTTCTTTGTATGCGTATCATAGAAATGGATTCAGACAGAAAACCAAGCAACAGTTATATAGGCACAATAAACCTTACGGTTCTCATTAAGCATCTGTATTGAGATGTCATGTTATAATGAGGTGGCAATAATCACCAGTGTTGGGTCCGAGTCCACCTTGTCGAGTCCAAGTTTTTAATCAATTGAGTTTAAGTGGGAGACGTTTATTAATGTGTTTTTATATTAATTTTTTTTTATATTACACATGACATGGATTCATCTGTACTCTGAAAAATTTCTGCGTCCAAAATATCCAAGTCTGAGTCACGAGTCCAAGTATCCCAACTCTGATAATCACCCTGAGTCTGAGTTATGTCACCATGAAACTAAAGTATCTAACCAAAGAGCTTTATCAATGCTCAAGAGGCTATTAGTTACCTATGTGGAGCAGATATTGATGGGTATGCAGCACAGAGATTGGGACTGCAATTTACACATGGATTATTAGTGTAGCTGTCAAAAAATATAATGTATTTTTTTAAGCAGGTTATTTGATGGAAGGAAATCACAGTCAAAACCATTCTGACTTTAGAAGGTTCTCATATGGCAATATGATATTTGCACCCCATATAATAGTACAATGACCCTTATCTCCCAGTGTATTATACGCATTATTTTCACAGTTTGTTAAACATTATCCAGTGTGCTAAAAATTTATGTCATATACTACAGGGCTGCATGAGATAGATCTACTGGATAAACCTCCATTTGAAGCGACTGAAAATCAATGGCTGGTACTAAACACTTGCTGTTCATACGACCTTCATGCTGCATGGATTTTACATTACTACAACTGCAGTTCTCACCACATTTCACCATGTAGACGTGCAAATGCGTAAGTAACAAACACACCTTTGTTTCACACAAACACCTGCATTAGTTCTATCTGAGTTCACCTCGCTGGATACATCTTGTATTTATTTATTTTTTTTACGCATTTCACACATTAGCAACATCTTCCCAACATTTGCCTTACGGACATTTCACCATGTAGACGTGCAAATGCGTAAGTAACAAACACACCTTTGTTTCACACAAACACCTGCATTAGTTCTATCTGAGTTCACCTCGCTGGATACATCTTGTATTTATTTATTTTTTTTACGCATTTCACACATTAGCAACATCTTCCCAACATGCTTACTGCTTTCCCTCAGTAAATCACTGCTTGGAGGTGATGTTAAAATTTCTCCCCTTTCTTTTTGTTCTGATGTTGTTTGCTGTTTGCAATGTCTCCATTGACTGGCCACTGCAGAAGTCTTCATTATAAGAAATGGCATGGAGGTGGAATACTAATGAGATGGCACCATCAGCATTCACAGCGCCTGCGAAAGACACACACACACACACACACACTGCAACCTTTCCTCTTCTCTTTGTGAAGCCAGACATGTTTAGCCTTATCCAGGTCGATTTGTCAAAATTTTAAAAGAAATTTGATTATACAGGGTGATCTCTTTCTTTTTTGTAAGAATTTGTATGCAAAATGTGGCTCTACAACACATAGGCTACATTTCACACGTTTGTATAGACACTGAAACACCATTTGTCTTCTTTCTAAATACCAGTCAGAACTAGAATTAGTAGAATATTTGAGAGGGTATGAACACAGGTGACTGAATTAATTACTTACTTACAATCCCACAACATAACTTTCTTTTGTTAGTTAAAGGTGAAGAAACTTTGTCTGAATAATACCACATTGGCACATTTGGCACAATAATACCACAAATGGCACATTTATTTAAATACACAGATGAGCAATCCAGATGAGACTTTTAATTTAATAAATGTCATGTGCGGCCTTTGTATGGCATAATTGAATTAATATTGAAGATCAACAAGTATACAAAATAAGTTAAATGAATGTGAATGTATAATATTTCATTAATCTCATTAAAAAAAGACTAATTCGAACAAAAGTCAATTTAAACAAATAAAGTAACAAACTTAACTGAAGTTCTTGCATAGTAAAAACTGAATGTAATGAATATAATGAACATGTAGGAAGTGATTTTAGACTGCTCTGACATTAGAGCAAAAAAAAAAAAAAAAGCCACCTACATCCTAAGCACAAGCTCCACACTTCAGCAAAATAGTAACCTGAAAAACTCCAGCATAACAGAAAGTCTCCTAAATTTCCAAAATAACTGAACATTAATCCATTAACCTTTACTCAAAAACACATACATAACACTTAATTCTATCTATCTTTCTATCTATCTATCTATAAAATTCAGTTTAGTTTTTATTAGTTTCATTAATATTGTTGTTAGTTTTAGTTTAGTTTTTATTTTGTGAACACATTTTTATTTAGTTTTTATATAATTTAATTTCCGTTTTAATGAAAGTTTAGCAGAATTAACAGACCACTTCCAGAGCGCAGGCCAAAGACAGACTTCAATTCAATTCAATTCAATTCAAGTTTATTTGTATATCGCTATACAAATTAGGTTTCACAGTCTAGAGGTCATGAATGCATGAACTAGCTTTTCTGCATCAGAAACAGGTAACATGTTTCGTAGCTTGGCAATGTTTCTAAGATGGAAGAATGCTGTTTTTGTAACATGGGAAATATGATTTTCAAAAGACAAGTTGCTATCTAATATAACACCAATATTTTTGACTGTAGAGGAAGTAACAGTACATCCTTGTTGTTGCAAATTGTAATTCAAGATATTCTGTGTACTCTTTTTTGGTCCAATAAGCAATACCTCTGTCTTGTCCAATCGGACAGGTAGGATCTAACCCATCTTAAAGCCTGCCCTTGAATACCTGTGTAGTTTTGTAATCGATCTATGAGTATGTCATGATCTATAGTGTCGAACGCAGCACTAAGATCAAGTAAAACTAGCAATGAGATGCAGCCTTGGTCTGATGCAAGAAGCAAGTCATTTGTAATTTTAACAAGTGCAGTTTCTGTGCTATGGTGGGGCCTGAAACCTGACTGAAATTCTTCATAGAGTGAATTTTTTTTGCAGGAAGGAGTACTATTTAAGCATAATTTAGCCTTAGTGAGGCAAACGTCTAGCGACACAAAATTAGCACATGCTGAGATTGATTAAATGGTAAAAGTATACAAATATATGCCAAAATAAAGCAGTCAGGCCTTTTTACTAAATAAATCTACACAAGTTGTGCTTAATGTCATATCTAATGATGTGTTTTGAGATATTTAATATGAAAATAAGTGTAGCCTAATTTGGTTATGATGGTTAGATGTCTTTTTTCTTATCCAAAATCATGATATTGTAACTGTCTTGTCTTGCTCACTTTTCCGTGAACAACTGCTCATATATCATAACTGGGACTAATGAAAGTCAATAATAACGGCAATCGCATTTAACAGTAAAGGCTCATATTTGAAGATGTTATTTTCATTTATGAAGAATTATAAGCATGTGTATGATGTGATTTAGCCTATGCACATTTGTCCGAAAGTGATCACAAGAGTGATCACAAGATGCTAGGCTAAAGTTTTGTATTGTTTACAGAAAGGATGCGTGTTCTCATCTTTTTTTCTGTTAATTATCACGTTGCGCTGCGTGTCTGTTTTTCTTCAAAGCACCAACTTAGAATGCCTAATGTTGGTTTGATTGCTTGTGTTACATGAGAAAATAAATAATTTCGCCTACCTGATGTAATAGATTTAATGCGGGTGCGGTTCGGGTCGCTACTCACCGTCTTTATTATGTCAAACAGTTCTGGTCTGGTACAGAATTAAATTAGTGCTGCTGTTGGAGAACGGGTGAAGTGTTCTGTTAAGTACTGCTGGTGCACTTTTACGAAACAGGACACGTGCAGGACTCTGCTTTAAACTGCTTTGTGTCTCTCCGTCAGATAACCCCATGTGTGTGATACGCCATTAACAGGTATTTCCCTAAACCACCACACAGCTCATATATTTTTCTGCCAAGGGTTGAGAATGTAATGATTACGAAAACAGTTAGTTTCAGTTATTTTTTCAATAACTATTGTTAGTTATGTTTCGTTTTAGTTTTTCAATTATTTTGTCATTTTTATTTTATTTCAGTTTACGAAAAAAAAAATTCATCAATCGCTTTCATCTTAGTTTTCGTTTACGAAAATAACCTTGTATCTATCTATCCATCCATCCATCCATCCATCCATCCATCCATCTATCTATCTATCTATCTATCTATCTATCATGCATATGATACATTATTTGCAACCAAACTGGGCTGCAGTGTTTATTATTTAACAGCAAATGTATAATGTATGATGTGAGTTCTTATGATCACATTTGCTATATATGTTGGGAATCCTACCCCAGTCTGTCTGTAGGTATCGGTTGTTGCCTAAGGCATCAAAACATCAAACTTTGGAAGCTGTATCTGTTCTTATTTCCATCTCAATTGGCTCATGTCAACTGGCTGTGTCAGGGTTCTGGAGTGATCCAGGGTTGCATTCTCTCAGCTGATCAATAAAAGAGGTGTAGGAAATCTGAGAGGATGGAAATGAAGTGTGTTTTTCTGCATTCTACCCCCTCTCGGCCCTGCCTGCAATAACACATCAGTGTGTGATGAAGAACTGAGAGGTCATTGAATTCTCATGCCCCTCCAGACATGAAACACAGTGAGCTGGGCTGGGCTTGTGAAGAAGCACTGTATTTACCCATGCTGCTCCTTTACTAAAACTCAAAATACTGATTCAACAGGATGTCTTCATTTCACCAGCTCTAGCACAAGGATGGTGTTATTGTTGTTGTTGTTTCACAGTTAAAACAGTATTTTTTCTTTCAATTAATGTTGTCCTGTTTGTGAAACATTAACGTTGTATAAAGATGTATTCAAACGGAGTATGAGAAGTTCTGTCATATTATGACCATGCTGCAGAGTGACTATATTCATTTTGTAGCACGTCTATAAATGCTACAATTTACTTCATATGAAATATTAACATTTTTAAACAAATTCTTAAAGTGGCATTATTTTGCTAGAAGATCATGTGTCTGACATGTAAACTAAAGCACGTGCGGTGAGACCAGCGTCAGCTTTCTGTCATTCAGCAAGCGCTCTGTGTGTGTGTCAGTTGTGAGTCTTATTTGGTGTTGTCTGTCCCTTAGAAAGAGAAAAATAAAAATAAAGAGAGATAGAAAACTAAAAGATGTCTAAAGCACATGAAAAGAAAAAAACACCAGTTGAGCAGGGGCGAAGATGGCCAGCGTTTCAGACTGTGTGTTCCTCCCTGCCCGCGTTTCATTACGGAGAGGCGGAGAGGCATCTATGGCTGACCTTGTCAGATATGAAATAGAGAGACAAGGTCTGCCTAATGGACGCCCCGCTTTTGCCTTCTGGCCTGTTTGGCGACACCGTCAATTCGGTCGTCGACAGGTACCAGGAGGCCCGTAAACAGGCGGCGGCGTTCCAGTGGTTTCTCCCTCGCCGCTCTCTAGCTCTGGGGGCTGCTGGGCGAGAGCAGCCCCCTCCGGGTACCAGCTCCACATACAGGGGCGCGCAAAAACAGAGTGTGGCCTTGCGTGCTCCGAGGGCGAGGCGACGCTCTAGGTCGGGGGCCTCTAAG
>NW_015653519.1:723234-760380 GCF_001515625.1 Sinocyclocheilus rhinocerous | reverse complement strand
AGAAGCTAAACTGTATGTGTCCAGTGCGAGCATACGTCCACAGAGCTGCCCTGTGGAGAAGGGCGGACCAACTGTTTGTGTGCTATGGTCCCCCTAAGAGAGGTCTTCCAGCAACTAAGCAGACCCTCAGTCGGTGGATAGTGGATGCCATCTCCATCTGTTATGAGTCCTCTGATCTCCCCTCGCCGCTAGGGGTCAAGGCTCACTCCACTCGAAGTGTGGTGGCCTCTAAGGCTTTTTTAGCAGGTGTTTCTATGCAGGACATCTGCAATGCTGCGGGTTGGTCCACACCCATTACCTTCGTCAGGTTCTACGGTCTAGCCACTCCTGGCTCTTCTGTTCTCTCGCCTTAGCTGTGCAGTCTTCCACACTAGGCAGAGACTTGGAAGTCTGGCGGCGTGGGCATTCTCGTTCCCGAAGCGTCCTCCGACGCAGCTCGAGTTCCTGAAGAGGAACGTCTCAGGTTATGTATGTAACCATGGTTCCTCGAGGGAACGAGACGCTGCGTCTCGGTGCCATACTTCCGGCGTCCCTACCAGCGCTTGCTTCATTCCTGGAAGCTGACGCTGGTCTCACCGCATGTGCTTTTATAGCTTCCTGGTCATTACGTCACCCGCCCGTGACGTCTCGCCCATCTATTGGTCTGATTACACACAAGGTTCAGAGCCGGTCACGCTGAAGGGCGTTCCCCTAGCATTTTCCGACGCAGCATCTCGTTCCCTCGAGGAACCAGGGTTACATGCGAAACCCGAGACGTTTTCTAGGACAGCATCAACCCAGGCACATTGCTGCAAATTATATTATGTTAGTTCTTGAACGTTTCACAACACTTTCAAAGTGAGTGTCTAGGTAGTGATGTTAAAAGTGCATTCAGGTTTATCTGAAAGAGATTAATATGCATTTTGGCAATTTATCATTACATTGGTTGCTGTAGTTAAGAAATTAAATGTCACTACATGAGTGGCAGTAAAAGGTTAATACTATTACATTTGAAAGTAACTTACCACCTACACAAAACTTCACCCTAAACCTAATGTTAACAAAAGTAAACATGAGATAAAAATGCATTTGCTGAACAACCATTTTGGTTTGCATCTAAAAGTCTTTGATCTTTCATTGTGACTTGCGTAATGTGACTCAAGTCATAGCCTGCACTCCACATCAATTCTATACCAGGTGAGCTACCAATCAAGTTTATTACCTCAAAATGCCGTATTATACATATGGAGCTGATTATGTGATTCAAATGTTAAAATGTATTTGTTTACAAATCATGTTTGATATGTTTGTATCAATTATTCTCTAGAAATGAAAATCGTGACAACCAGTCACAACACCCTACCATTGTGGTGGCCACATTTACATTGACAGACCACTCATATTTTCATCAGAAAATGTAAAAAGCTAGTTTCTAGTTTGTGTCTGGATAGAAGTTTTTCTTCCACACTCCTAAAAATAAAGGCTGCAAAAGAACCAAAAGAACCATTTTTGATTCCCTAAAGAAGTTTTTTTAAGAGCGCAGTGTCATGCTATTTTGAAAGCATTTATTTCAGAAGGATACAACAGTGACAAGACACATGGTTGTCTAAGCAGTGACTAATGAGAAAAACAGAAACCTATTAAAAAGACAAAGACAGAACACAAAAGGATCACCAACGTATATATTGATGATTATTTTGTTGAATCTTTAATGCTGCCAGGATCACAATGTCAGGGGCAAAGAATGATTTTGAAAAGCAGTACAGGTCATGCACTTAGCATTAAAAGCAAAGAAGCAAAAATTTGCATTTACATTTCCTTCTAAGATAATGAAACATTAGTATTTCAGTCAAGGCTAGCTTCAGAGTCTGAAATACCGTTCATATTCCTGTCCAGCTCCATGTCTTCCCATTGGCTCTAATTGTCTACACTATCACTCCGTTCATGTTTAATTTAAGGTCTTGCAGTATTATTGAATTCATCTGTGATAGTGAGAGTTGTGGTGCTGGTCATTGCCCACAGGCTCTGTCAATACACTGGCCTTGTCTTCATCCCTAGCGAGGGTTTGTTCAGCTCGTGTTCCAAGACTCGAGGCCCATTACAAACCTGTTTGCTGTGCCTATTCACAATTGTGAATGCCCTATATGTGTTGCTGGTAGACACTTGTTGGGCTCTAATAATTTCTTCACACTTTATACCTTGTGGATGTGTGAAGAACATTTGAAGGTGTGTTCAGAAACCCTTCCAATATGCCGCACTATGGCATGTGCCAATAGAAACCAACATTAGCCAAGACAGTATATCAGAATGAAATAAAGATGTGCAGATGGGTTTTGGATCACAGCGCTGGGCAGGAAAAATTATTTCTAAAACATAGTAATTTCCTGTCTACAAGGCTGGAGTATTAGGGGGAAAAAATGAAATTAAACCTGAGATATTTGATCGCTAATGATGGCCATGGGGCTCTACAAATGCTCGTCAAAAGATTTTCTTCATAAAGCCATTGCATTTCTTCTTATCTGTGCATGTAAAATAACTTGGGTGGTTATTGCATTAATAGTGGTTTTGGCTAAATCAAGAATTACTATTACTGTTTTGCTCAATTGTGTTTAAATGTCATGAAAATAATTATCTGAATGTTCCTTAAAAAAGGCTTGACCTAAATGTGTTTTTCAGTTTCATGAGTCTCTAATTAGATTTGCAGACAATACTGTGACGGACTGCTTATGCTCCTCTATTGTAAGTTGATTTGGATAAAAGCGTCTGCTACTGTAAATGTAAAATTGCAAATATAAAAGAGGAAGAAACCCACAGACTTACACTGAAGAAGCCAGAGAGACCAGAATATCATTGGCTACATTTACACTGTCAACCAGTCTTATTTTCTCACCAGTATCTGGCACATATCAGATCTTGTTGCATAAGTGTACAAACAATTCTGAGATCAGAATTATTTTTTTATTTTTTATTTATTTTTTGTATCTGGTTTGAGCCACTTCTAGTGTGGTTGTAAATACAATGCATACCCAACAAGCAACATTCTTAGAAGTTCTCTCAAAGTTATGAACAAACTGTCTTTCAGGAATGTTAACAGTACTTTTTTCAGAGTTATCATGGTCTTTAATAGTGTTCTCAAACTGTTAGCACATGATGGTACCCTTTAGACAGCTGTTGATAAGTAACTCTGCAACTACATGTCAACTGTGGTCATTGGAATATTAGTAGTATGTCTGCTAAAATAACACTTATTTTGATGGTTCCCTAACAGACAAACTGACTATAACTAACTCTACAAGTACGTCAACATTCTACCAACCTATCATGGTCTTTAATAGTGTTCTCAAACTGTTAGCACAAGAAAAAAAAAAAAAGTATTGTTCATGGATCATTTTATTACTGAAACATTTTATTTGGACGTTTATATTTTCTTTTTATGTTATTGTTTCACACCATTCAAAAGTAATGTTCCCAAAAAATTTGCTAAATTCTAAAATGAAATATTCCATTAATATTTGCATTGAAAAAAAAAACAAAAAAAAAAACAGGGTAACACTTTCTATGACACCCATATTTATAATATTATATTATAATTATATATTATAATTTATATTAATTTATAAGGGTATTCTTAAGGCATTATAATGAATGCATAATGCATTGTATTAAAAAAATGTATAATATGTTATATCACTTATAATGTATTATAAAATATGGGCTTCATAGAAAGTGTTACCAACAACAGTTCTTAAAACATAAAAAAAATACATTTTGAATGTTCAAAATGCAAATGTGACTTGTGACTAACTGTCTGATGAAAACCTGAATGCATCTTTGATCTTGTTTGCCTTGACGAGATTATGGCATGGGAGGATCTACAAATATTCTGGCTTAATAAAGCAGCTAATTGTTTCAGTTGAACATTTCCTCTGTTGTTTTAAATTACAATTTCAGTTTATTATTTAGATAAATAATTTACAGGAAGACAATTATGTTTCCTTTTTTGGGTATTTTTGATTGATAGGAATGCATTTAATTCTATATTATGTATGCATTCATTCTCACACCTGAATTCAGTACAGATGCTTCTCCCTTCAAGGATATGTTCTCCCATGCACACTGATTAGGCCACATAAAGAAGCTGCACCCAATAGCAGATGCTATACACAGCAGTTCTATGACGTGTCTGAAATGACATCAGCAGCTGTCACTTTTAGAGTTGTTATATTTCAAATGCATGGTTTGGAGAATTTAGAGACCATATCACTGATGTGCCACTCACACTCTTTTTCTCTGCCACTTTCTTTGTGTCTTTCTCTGAGGTTATTTTCACAATAGCATATTACTCATACTATTTCTGTAGTATATAGTATCTATACTGTACAGAATATTGGTAACACTTTATTTTAAGTGCCATTGTTTACTATTAACTAGCATGCATATCACTAGCATTGGCTGTTTATTAGTACTTATTAAGCACATATTAGTGCCTTATTCTGCATTACCATATTTTAGGTCTCTTAATCCTACCAACTACCTTCCTAACTATTAATAAACAGCAAATTAGCAGTTTATTGAAGCAAAAGTCATGGTTATTAGTTAGTCAAGAGTGAAAATTGGATCTTAAAATAAAGTGTGACTGAAAATTGTATGCTAGGGGCATCGCTAGACTTTCTGGAACGGTCTGAAATTGTTCATGATTCAGTTTAAAGGGGTCATATGATGTGATTTCAAGTTTTTCTTTCTCTTTGGAGTGTTACAAGCTGTTCGTGAATAGATAAGAGAACATGTTGCATCCACTTAAGTTACAATGGATTATATTTCTCATAGTTATAATGTATTATAAGTCTCATATCTTGCCATCTTTCTTATGCTACATTACTTAAAGTAATCAAAGACCACTTATTAGAATAGTAATAATAATAATAATAATAATAATAATAATAATATGTTTTTCTCAAACAGCCATAAGATCAGATCAGATGAATGTGTAATATGACACATTTGTTTGGAACTATTTTTTATTGTAATATCAGTTTGATTATTTTGATGGTACCCTTTAGACAGCTGTTGATAAGTAACTCTGCAACTACATGTCAACTGTGGTCATTGGAATATTAGTAGTATGTCTGCTAAAATAACACTTATTTTGATGGTTCCCCAACAGACAAACTGACTATAACTAACTCTACAAGTACGTCAACATTCTACCAACCCTAACCTTAACCTAAGTCTACTAATACTCTAATGAGAGTTAGTTGACATGTAGTTGCAAAGTTGCTTATAGTCAATAGACTAAGGGGACCATCAAAATAAAATGCATTTTAACCTAACATATAAACATTGTTTTGTTTTGTTTTTTCAGCAGAAATTATTAACTAGCTCACACCAAAATTAATATTAGGTTCACAGGGATCACTCAAATAACACTCCACATCTAACCACTTACAAGATGTAGTAAGATACTGAGCAGATCTCAAATAAAAAATGTCAAGATATATAGAATACACAAAGTAATGTTCTTTTTAGCAACATCATATGACCCCTTTAATTCATTAGGACAGTTCACTCATGCACTCATGTATCCAGAAGATTTTACAATTCTTAGTTCATTTTCAAAAGAATTTCCCCCCGGCTTTCCACACTGAAACAAACTCACCATGCATTATATTAAGTATTATTTGTTTTTTTAACTATTTAGTGTCTATAAAAAGGTTAACTCCAAAAGCCCCCTTGTGCGCTTTGCTATTTTCTGACGTGTTTATTTAGTCAAAGCAGATGCCTTTGTTAAGTATTTATTACAGATCAGGGCAACCAGGACAAGAGCAATATCTCCCGCACAGACGCAGCGAGCGGTAAGTTGTGTCGTATTAAGAAGCATGACAATGTAATCACTCCCTCCAGACTGTAGCAGGAAGCAGACGCAAACGTGAGGAGAAAACTGAATTTTGAAAATAAGACAAGGACAGATGGGCTAGTAAATATTCACCTCAGAACTCAGGCATTCGGCCCTCTCTCCTGTTGGCTTGTCTAGTACGAGTCTTAATAAACGTGTTCTATTCTAAGCACAAGAAGCGGGAATGAAGCAGACCCCCTGCTGCGCCGGCAACTGAGCCTCAGATTTGAAGCCTCGTCACAGTGTTAAACTGGTGGTGTTCCGGCCTTCCTCTCCTGAGCCCAGCTCACCCAGCCAATCCATCGCCTGTGCCTCTAGCGAGACGCTCCGCCACTTCATTTCCCTGTGCTGCCAATCCATCCCCATCCCCCTTCACCCGTATTTTTCTTAACCAGTTGCTCCACTCTGTGCCTCTCTGGTGCACCAATATGTCTTAACCAATCAACTCAAAGAATCCAGATTTCCTGCCACATGCATTTCAGTGATATAAATGGAAATGGAGTGAGTGCATGTCTAATACAAAAGTCTGCATCTGCCTGTCAAGAATCGTGTGATGGGCCCCGCTGTCCCCAGAATTGCGCACACACATCTGAGGAATAGCACAGCTATAAACACAGACGTGACGTGCAATGAAAACTTTCCATGAGTTTTTAATGTCGGTATGATTCACAGTTCCAGTGCTCTTTTAAAAGTCAGAGTTTGGATGTGTTGGATGTGTCAAAAAAAATAGTTTGCGTATTTTGCAATTCAGTGTTAGCTATAAAAACAAGGCATTCAATGAGAATAAATGGAGGGTGGGGATTGATTGTATGCATTGAGAATTGATTGGATGCCTTGATTGGTGGCCTCTATATAACAGGTTGGTGGAGCGAACTTGATGGGTCAAAGTTTTGCTGGTTTTGATTAGGTAATAAGACACATTGCATGTATGTGGGAGGTGTATGCCACAGGCATTGAGATGAATGGGAATGTTGGGAATGGTGACATTTCCAGAAAAGGAACGATTGATTACAAAAACATGTTTTTTTGGAATTACATGCACCAAATAGTTCACAATAAGACCTGGAACATTGATAGATATATTAGATAGATTGGTCTGTCAATAGGTTTAGTTTTCTCAGGCACACAACAGCAAACTGGGGGTGTGCTTCCCGTACACTGCCATTAACTTGCATCATTGTAGAAATTAGCTAGTCACTACTCTTTCATGAAATCATAGCAAGATGGTTGCACCTTTTGTCGTTTGAACCATGTTACAGTAGCTCAACCAGGGATGGGCACTATTTGAAATACATGTATTTGAAATACAAAATACTATTTTATTTTTAAATACATTTTTGCATTTAAATACATTTAATCTTAGTATTTTTGTACTTTCAAAATACATAAGGTACTTTGCCAATCAACCTCCTTATTAGACTGCTGATTTCCTGCAGGGATGGGTAGTATTTTTGCATTTAAATACATTTAATCTTAGTATTTTTGTATTTTCAAAATACATAAGGTACTTTGCCAATCAACCTCCTTATTAGACTGCTGATTTCCTGCAGGGATGGGTAGTATTTCAAATACATGTATTTGAAATGCTATTTTGTATTTTGTATTTAAATACCTTTGGAAAAAGTCAAATGTATTTTGTATTGAAATAAATTTATTCTTAGTATTTTTGTATTTAGTATTTTTGTATACTTGTTGATCCAGGAAATCAGCAGTCTAATTAAGAGGTTGATTGGCAAAAAGTATTTTTGTATTTTGAAAATACAAAAATACTAAGCTTAAATGTATTTAAATACAAAATACTAAATAGTATTTTGTCTTTCAAATGCATGTATTTGAAATACTGCCCATCCCTGAGCTCAGCAATATAGGACTGTTGTTAATGACTTCACACACAAATCGGGGAGCAATAACTTCTGACAATCAACTGATTCAAGATCACAATTAATGTCCGATTGTTATATTCCATTTATGCAAACAACATAAGGGTGTTTCTTTTTTTATCACGTTAACAAGCAGTATGTAATTGCTGTACAATTCACTCCTGTATACATGCAGTCAGGGCCGGAGTGGGAGTCATTTTCAGCCCTGGAGTTTCATGCCTTCGAGCGGCCCACTTTAGTTCACGACTGACTATAGTTATTACAATAATGTAATTAAAACTTCAGTATATAAGTCTGCAATAGCACACTGTTCTCTACAGACTTGTAATTCATTATATTTTTCTACAGCTTTGTTTTTTATTATTATTTTACTCGCCGCCTTTGCGCTTTCTATTATACATTTTTTGCTCTCATATCTCCAACAAAACATTTGTAGGCCATAATTATGTATAATGTATGCCTAATAATGCCTAGGCATAATGTCTGCCTGCAGTTAAAAAGTTCTCAGAAATAATCACATTTGTTTTGCTTAACCTATATTCTAAAAATAATTTTAATGTCATACAAAAAAAAAAAACAGTCATTAAATGTATTTTCCTCTCTATTTAACAGCCTTAACTTACAATAGTGGAAGACGTCTCCCCTCAGGTAGATTAAATGTTTTCCAGCCTTGCTAAATTTTGGGCTCATGATCAATAAATTGCATTCGCCCAAACTGATTTGCCAAAATCAAATCGCGGACGTAAGCGCGAGTCCTGATTGCCGTGAAACAGGAGCAGCCTGCAGAGGATTCCGCTTGGTCTTAAAGCCTTCATCAACTGGCTACGTTCACAAATTAAACAATATTTTGCGCAAAAATAATGATTAATTATCAATTGAGAATTTGTTATTCATATGGTCTGGTGGTCATATGGCGTATACCTGCGAATACGGGACAAACTGTGTTATAGCTTTCATACGGGACGCTTCTTTGAACTGCATGACAGTACCGGCCCTCGCAGCCAAAAAACAGACCGGCCCACCGGGAATTTTCCCGGTGCTCCCGATTAGCCAATCCGGGCCTGCATGCAGTTCATTAAGTCCGCAGCTTTCTCTACAGCATAATATTTCTGTAATGAACATGGTAGACCTATCTGAAAGCTGCTTCGCTATTGTTGCTCCCTGTCGTTTTGCTTCATTTGATATTTGATTCATTGCTGGTTCCCTCCAATGTCATATTTTGGGGTTCCATTACGCATTTTGGCACATGCACACACTTTAAAAGAGCAGCTGATTGTTGACATGTTAAATATATAGATTAAAATGTATAAAATGTAATTAAATATATACAATGTACTGCATGTTAGCTTGCTTAATGTGCCAAAAGCGCATAAGCT
Source organism: Sinocyclocheilus rhinocerous (assembly GCF_001515625.1). Taxonomy (NCBI): domain Eukaryota; kingdom Metazoa; phylum Chordata; class Actinopteri; order Cypriniformes; family Cyprinidae; genus Sinocyclocheilus; species Sinocyclocheilus rhinocerous. Next base: position 751,252 of record NW_015653519.1, on the reverse strand, counting down.
GTTGTCATACTAACTAGAAACTATGCTTCTAACCACTGGTCAAGAACTGTTCCAAACACACAAGTTTTTTATGCTGTTTGGAAATGTTTGTTGGAAAACATAGAATCATCAACTGTCTTGGCAACAACTTACAACCATAGTTGGATAACAAGGCTTTTGGGAAATGCATCCCCAGATCTTTCAGAGACTTTCATTTTGTATTAACGATTAGGTTGTTTGAGGCTTTTTATTTAATTACACAATCAGGAAGTAGCCTGACGTAGAGCAAAACAGGAAATGTGCAAGTCTGAATTACTGAGAAACTCAGAAACAACCAGATGGCCGTTGCAAGAGTAACCATTAAATCTAGAGCAAAGTTTCTAAGGAGAAAGAAAAACAGCAGGTGGTTTTCTGTGCTCTCTCTCTCTCTCTCTCTCTCTCTCTCTCTTTGTGCTTTATATGAGCTTCCCATCCAGAATGATGGACATGTTACTGCAGCGTCTACTCTGCAGTGTTCCACCAAATTAAGCACCTCAGGCTTGGGCTGACACCTCAAGAATGACTGTTTCTCCAGCTGTTTCAGTAGAATCATCCATAAAAAAAATAATTACAAGGCCAGGACTCTGCAATTTATATGCTTTAAGCTTATAACCATTAATGCGTGCAATTCAAAAGAATAAGAGTTCGTGAAATGCTTACTACTTTAATGAAAGTTCAATAACAAATTCTTAAAGCTGACTGGCAATTCTCATCTTAAGACAGCGAGACAAAAATCAGCACCTCAAATCTGCATGTAATAAATGTATTTCATTTGTTTTCGTTTTCCTTCAAATACAGCTGATTTAATAACCTGTCTTGGTTTCTCTGAAGAAAATGCAATGTCTAATATTACCACAACACTTTTTCCTGTTTCAACATTTGTTGCTGAAAGAACCAAATGAGATAAAAGTGATACCAATCAAGTTTATGAAATGTTTGGATCCATAATTCATGTTTTCAAGTGTTTTGGCACTTGAGTGAGAGCGAAGCAAAAGTATAGCAAACAAAGACCAAAGCAAAAGTGTTTGATGACAGAAACTACTAACAAACTAATGCTAAAGCAACACCGCCTGACACTTCGAATGCAGGCTTGCAAGTACAAAACAGTGAGCTTTTAACTTGGAGGCTTTATAATATGATTTCAAAAAGCAACAAGTGCAATCACTACTCTTTTTGCTTTTTGCTGCAGCTGAAAAGGCTGTTGATAAAAAGCCCCATTGCAAAAGTATTCAGCAAAATATTTATTGGTTGCACAGCCAGAGTCTCTTTCAATAGCCCATGTGAATGAATCTGTCCGAAATGTAAAAAGCAAAACTGAAAGAAAAAGTCTATAGGGTGCGCGTACATGTGTTATTTTGATGCAAACTTACTTTGCACTTTTTCGATCATGCAGCCCTGCTGCCTGCCAATTGTTCATGTGACCTGGTTTGTTCATTTTCTCAATAATTATCAAAACAACCTTGATGAGATGGCACATAAGTCACAACGAGACGTCATTCAGACTGCAGTGATGACGTCATCATGCTGTCTTTCTTGCAACTGCAGTACTTAGACGAAAGCTTTTACCTGCAAGCTAAAAATAGATGTGCATCTCCCATAATGAAGCACGCGCTGCTAGCTGCTTTAAAGTATGACAGGTAGTTTTGAAAAGTAGTTGGGCTGTGTGTTGTTTTATAACATATGCATAGAGTTTGCAGGCAGTCACTTTATGCTTTGACATCAAGTCAAATTTATTTGTATTTCGTTTTACACAATATTCATCACAAGAAAGAATACTGTTATTTTAATAATGCCTTAGTGCTTTACCATAGAACAAGGATTTAGATCAAGGTATATTATATGTTGTCTAGCATATCAGTGCTGCAGTAATATGTAGTTTTTAAAAAAGTAATATGCCTTTAAAAACTTAGTAATATGAGTTTTAAAGGCAATTAAGAGTTTTAAACATTTGTCGACATTTTTCTATTAAGAGATATAAAAAGTGAGATTGAATGTCACAGCGGATTTGTTGTAAGTGAGAGTAACATATAAAGATATGATCAGTTGTCTTAAAATTCTGATGTGTACATTTTCCAATTATAATCAGATTGTATTATTTATTTATTTACGTACGTATTCATTCATTCGTTCATTCAATCATACATTTTTTTGTGAAGTCTACAGCGTATCCTTTAATGTGAAGTACAAAAAGTTCTGTTGTTACTTGTTATTGAGTTGAGTTGTATATTAGTGCTGTGAATACAATAAAAAATAAATAACTACATTTGTAATCATGAATATATTTTCACATAGCAACTCCAAATGAATGTACAACAGTATTTTAAACAGAGAGTTTTAAATAGGATAGTTACTATACTAATTGAAAAAAAAATTATGCTAATTGCATTAATTATTTGAAATGTGTTAAATGCCAAATATTAATCACAGAAATTAACGTTGTTGCTCCCAGCCCTAGATATTAGCAAAGTTTGTGCTCTAAATATAATGGCACAAAGAAAACATCTGCCGCAAGCTAATCCCATGTGCATGGCTGTGACGTAATGAGTAGTCAGTGCAAGACAATGTCCATGAAGTGCTTCATCTTTGGTTGAATGAGAAAGTGAGAGACTGAAACAGCAAGAGCAATTTAACTCCCAAACACCCCACAAGCATCACTCTCTTTGCCATCGTGAGGAGGGCTTCCCTCTCCTATTCAAAAAGGGGTAATTGCATCATTTTTCAAGCAGGGCCCCCGCCTGGGACATAAGCTGGCCACATTAATCACACTAATGGAGAAGTAAGTGATCTGAAATATAAGCTTTAATCATGTTTTCCTGCACCCACGTAATTCAAGACATTCAGTCTGCATCCCTGCACACACAGAAGAAGAAAGCCATCATAAGACAATTATTTGTGAATAAAATTAAAGGGGTGACTCTCATTAAGAAATGTTTGACTCAAATTTTGCCATGCCTAAATCAATATATTATATTATATTATATTATATTATATTATATTATATTATATTATATTATATTATTTGTATTAAAGTAATGAGAATTGTGACAAAAATTATGTAGAAAAGCAAATATTAATGGTCCTGAAAATAGACTTAATTTTATTTTATGCAAAATATTTATTGTTTCTTTCTTTTAATTTTGGGCTGAAATACTACCTAGACCTGATTTTGACAGTTTTCAGGAGATCTCTCTATCTCTCTCTCTCTCCTTCTACATTTGTATTCCATTGAGCACTGTGAAATGACAAGCAATGCATGTTTGAATTAAGAATGTAGCTGTCAAACAAGATGAAGATAACAGTCACAAGTGGTGTGGGTTTGATATCCAGCAGCGTGCCTCCTGAGGGTCTGGACCACAGAATGATGATGTGTTTATTTCGTCTAATATAGATACAGGCCAGTGTGCAAAGCGGCTCTCTACAGAGAGTCTTAACACTGCCCACAAACCTGTTTTGTTTTCCACATTGGCTCTGTGAAGCAATAAGCAATTCACTATTAGCTCACCCCTAGCCTCTTTCCCAGCAGGTCCGACCCAAACCTGCTCTGAGTTGCTCCCTAATCAATCATTAAAGCCAGATCGCAGTATAATTTGGTATGCCTCCGCTTGTGTGCTTTCTGTTGGGTTTTCTTCACCTTAGTTCAATTGCATGTTACACAGAAAGTCAGGAGTCAGACTGACCTGGCTCACTGAGGAGAAGCTGTTGCTTTTTCTCGTCTAAAATATAGAACTTGGGTAACACCTTATTTTGATGGTCCGTATTAGATGTTTAAATAACTATAAATAAGATCACAACTACATGTCAACTACCATTCATTGTTAGTAGACTGTCTGCTTAATATATGCTAACACATTATTTTGATGGTCCTCCAGCAGGCATTCTCTTACTAACTCTAAATAATTTTGCAAGTACATGTCAAGTTATTCTGCTAACCCTAACCTAACAGGCTACTAATACTCTACATGTAGTTGCAGATTATTTAGTTGACATGAACAGTAGTTACTTATAGAATGTCTAAAGTGGACTGTCAAAAGAAAGTGTAACCAGAACTTACAATCAATGATAAAATGAAAGAAAAAAGAGGGACCTGAGCCAGATCTGACTAGAATATCATAATAATTATTGGGGAAAGCTTCTTTTGACCCCTAACACTAGAAACCAATTTATGTATTACTGTTTGAAAAACACAAAAATGCAACTGTTTCACTTTTTTGTGGTTAAGTAAGGTTATTATTATTATTATTATTATTATTATTATTTAATACTTATATTAAGCAAGGATGCGTTACATTGATCAAAAGCTGCAGAAAAGACCTATATAGATACAAAAACAAATCTATTTCAGATAAATGCTGTTCTTGTAAACATTTTGGCTATTCTTTAAAGAATACTGATAAAATGTGTCATGATTTACATGGTATTAACATATTAAGCATCACAACCGTTTTCAACCTTTATAATGATAACAAGAAATGTTTTTTGAGTACTACATCAGAATAATATAATAATGTATGAAGCATCGTGTGACAGGCTGAAATAAATTATTTAATTTTTAGAATTTCAAACTTATTTATTTTAAAGTTATTTCAAACTGTAATAAAAGTTCACAATGTTACTGTTTTTTACTTATTTTGAATGAAATAAATGCAGCCTTAGTCTGTCAAAAACATTAAAACATCTGTGAAACCCAAACTTTGAATGGAATATATGCTTGGGCCTTTTCCCCTTTATTTAGATAGCACAATAAGAGGACATACAGGAAACCACGGCAGCAGAGAGATGGGAATTGGACCCGGAAAGAGCCTAGAGCAGAGATTTACTCAGGTTGCCAGAAATACAACCATGCCATATATCAGAGCACTGCCCACACAGCTATTTCTCTTACACTTTCTACTTTTAAAGCTGTTGTAACATAACCAATATAGGCACACCTGTGACGGCACATCTGTTCAATTACGTTAACGAGTATTGACGAAAATTACATATTGGCCAATTACAGAGGATTCCATATTTGGAATGGTTTCTATATCTGAAATGTCTTGACTTGGAAAAGAACAAAGAAACAATGGGCTTAATGACTGTATGCACAATATGCCAAAAATATATATTTATTGAAATAACCTGTTTTGACATTTTAAAACTCAAATTATTTTCTGGTAGTGACATCAGAAAGTAAGCATCCATGTATTCCAATAAGAGTAGGCTATTCTCTTTATTATGTAAGTTGTGATGTTAAAGCATTAAAAACCCAGAGTATTTCAAAATGTCAGTGGAAGACAAGTACAGACTCATGTTTGCAGTTTGTACAGCTGTACCATTTTTGTGCTGCATGAGATAACACATTTTTAGAATGTCTTAGGCCAAGAAAGAGCCAGAGTGTATGATATATTTCCTCATATTGTACAGCAAAAAAAAAAAAAAATCCAACCTTTGCTCTGGTTGGATGCGTTAAAATCTGCAGTAAGGATGCTCTCCTGTTCCTTATCACTTGTGCGCACTTCACTAAGCTGAAAGAATTCAGGTTTAGATGTTGGGTGAAATCGAGTCATGGGCAAACATCTAAGCTAAACATCTCATTTATGCTTAAATGGGTCATATGATGCGATTTAAATTTCTCCTTTCTCTTTGGAGTGTTACAACCTCTTGGTACAGTGCTGGTCGCTGAGGAAATACATCAACTAGGATCGCCGGATAGGGTTTCACCATGGACGAAGCGGAGTCCAGCCCGGGGTCGTCACATGTGGTTGCCGCAAGCCCACCGGACGCTCCTTCGTCGAATCCGCCGGCCGCGCCGTTCTCAAGCCCCCGGCCGTTCACTCTAGCCCCCTGCCTCTGCTCACTCTAGCCACCGGCCGCCGCTCACTCTAGCCCGCCGTGTGTTTCGTTGTGAAATCATAACGCACTGGATAGCTGGCCAATCAGAGCACACCTCGTTTTTCAGACCGATGAGTTTTGTAAAAATCGACGCGTTTCAGAAAGGTGGTGCATAGAGGAGAAACAATAATGTACATTATGTGGAAAATAATGTGTTTTTTTAACTTTAAACCACATAAACACATTTCATTACACCAAATACACAAAATAATGTTCTTTTTAGCAACATCATATGACCCCTTTAAGCTATTAATGACCTTAGGGTGATAAAAAAAAATAGTTTAACATGTTTGCATGGCCACACACATTTTTAGCTAATTAAGAGTAATCAGGGTTTATAATGTTTTATTTTTTTATTAATTTCATTATGTACTCATCTATTTTGTTGAGAGTGCAAGACAGCGAAGTCTCAGCTACATGACTTTCTGATTGGCTGTGATTTGTGATTAATTTTGTTGCATTTTGTCAGGGGTTACAAATTATTGGGCCCACGACAAGAGGCCTTCTCTGGACAGCGATCTCAAATAAGGGGCCACTGTCTCTGGCCTCTCCTGAAACAAGATTTTTAGTGGAAATCTCTATTAATGGACACAAAAGCGATAGCCTGTCCTTTTAGATAATTCATAGCATTCTTATCGCTGATAATTATCTCCAATAGCTTAATGGAGGTCTCCTCAGTGATATGAACCATTGCAAGTCCTTCAGCTGTCAGATGCACGATGATGATGATGATGATGATGATGATGAATCTATGTCCTACAGTCAGTTTTCAAGGTTAGCATATATTCAAACAAACCAATTCATACACAAATGTGCTCTCCACACACTTCGGAAGAGAATTTGTATCACTGTGAATTATTCTGTTGCCATCCAAGACTGATGGCATATACCTGGATGAACACTCTTCTATCTGCATACTGTAATTGAGGTCAGTCCCCATCTCTCATCCAGTTTCTCATTTGTAATCTCTCTCTTTGTTTTTTTTGTTTTTTATTTTCCCCCATCCTACTCTTCACTTCTTGGCAACCGTTTTAACGCATCAGTTGCAGCTGTTCAGTGAGTGCCAATTCATTGAGTGTTAACTCACTCTCCTGTTGTCTCTATCTGTGTTGTTTCTTTTCTCTTTTGCATTTTAGGCATCCCCTTCCATGAGATCCGTTTTGTTGTTTATAAAATGCCAGAGCTAGTAACTTTCCAATCAAAACTTGAAGCAATTCCAGGACGAGTCCGTCCTATACTTGCCCTCTTTGAACACCATCCACAGAGGTGCATGCATTGCAAGGGAAAAATAATGGATTGCGACAATGCAATAAATATCGTATAGGTGGAGTGGAAATAAGCTTGTTTTGGAAAGATAAGTCACAGGTATATCACAAAATATCATTCTAAATTCAGTTGTTTATTCATGGAATGACAGTCCTTAAGATAACCGCGTGTTATTGCAGACAGAGAAAAGTTGATTACTAGAAGCGATAAACCAAAAGTGATTACTCCAGGGAACTCTGCTCATTCAAACCCACTCCAGAAGTTGTGGCAAAGCATCAGAGCAACTTTAACGTGTATAGAAGATGCATTCACACTCATTCTTTAACAGTGCTGTTCATGTCTTAAATGTCCCTGTTACTATGTATACTGTTAGGGATAAATGATAAAAGGATAAAACTTTTTTTTCAAAGAAAAAAATGTAAACAATAATTTACAAGGTTTACAAAAATAAATAAAAATAGGGTACAACGGGGCTAAAGGTACACCTTAAGAAAAAAAAAGTGCTTTTCACTGAGCCTAAAATGTATAATTGTAGAAACAAAAAAAACAAAACAAAAAAAATATATATATACAGTATATATATATATATATATATATATATATATATATATATATATATATATATATATATATATATATATATATATATATATATATATATATATATATATATATATATATATATATATATATATATATATATATATATATATATAGGCACACAGTATTGATACAAATACTTCAGCTAAAATGTTTTTTTTGTCTGTTTTTATAATGTTTAATACATAAGTTGATACTTGTTCAAAACAATCACGTTAGCAAAGTTTGTACTATTTTCTGATTATTTAAAAAAAAAAAAATTACATTTTGTTCAATAAATATACTGTCATTAAAATGTTAATATAATAAAATATATTTTAAAATGCAGAAACAAAATCATTTTAAAAGGTAAAAATTCTGAAAGCATTGAAGATGATCCCATAATTATTTAATATAGATTTACAGTAGAAACAACAAATTATATTTTATTATATGATATGATTAATATCATATTTTTAAATATGATGGTTTTATTCTAAACATGGTGATTATCTCTAAGATGGACACCCAACATAATATATGATATCTACCATCTGAATCTAACCATGCCATGTCAAAAAATGAAAAAGTCAGCCTTCTATTTATTATAATTTTAATTACTGTGCCTTTAGCCCAAACAGTAGGGACTCCTTTTTCCCCAAATACCATACTTTTACATATTCTTTCGTTATTTAAAAAGTATTTTAAAAATGAAAATCGATCAGAAGACATTTGACTTCTTTCGTAATGCAAAATATATGCATTAATTTTAGCGATTCTCATTTGCTATTTAAATTTACAACAGTTTAAAAAACATCAAATATTAGATCAAATAAGCACAGAATCAACTTTGCACTGCTGCCTGCGATTGCGTCAAGGATCAGACAAATTTGCACATGCATCTTGAAAAGCGGATGTTTTGGAAAGTGCTGTGCCACGTTTTTGTGCCATCTAGTGGTTTAGAGGAAAACAATATCAAAGGTGCCTTTTACCTCCGGGCACCTTTAGCCCCGTTGTACCCTACTGTTTGTCACTTGCCATTTTTTTGTAATTGTTCGTGAAATCTACAAGCAATTTCAGAGTGAAAATAAAAAAAAAATACTACACCAGTTTTGTTACAGGATATATAGACAGACAGAGCTTTACACCCTAAAAACACACACACACACACAAATTCATTAGAATGGGCCTATGTTTGCAATTTTCTTTGTTCAGTTTCATTGTTTCTTTCCACAATGGTTAGGGTCTGAAAAAGGCCGTCTAGTAGTGGACTCCACAGTATGGAGTGTGAATGACATCTAGAGGTGAAGGGCTCTCTCTGTATATGCAATTGGATATGTGTGCATTAGCTTGATTTGTGCGTCAGGAATCATCGACATCCAACTAAGGGTATGATTTTTCCCTTCTCGTACACAAACAGCAAGCTTATCATAAACACACCTTTTCATTGCTGTCACTCCAGACCACCTTTATTGCCTCTTCTATAAAACACTACACACCACAAAGCATGCAGGTGTCTGACGGAGGGATAGGCATACAAACGTCAACTCCACGGTGACAAACAACAATGATAGAATGAGCAATATACACATATTGGATGACAGAATCTCACGAAATGGACATTTAACTGAATTATGCCATGTTTAAATGACAGGACCAAGAAATTTTAGCACCATTTTCACTATTGCGTTTCTAGATCTGTGGAAGCAAAGATTGCTTAAAACACTTTATTATAATTTGTTTGGTATAACAGCTTATAAATCATACAGAATGAGTTTTTTGAAAATCTAAAAATGCAGTAAAATAAGTTTTGGGTGAGGGGTAGGTTTAGGGTAAGGGAATAGAAAATACAGTCTGTACAATATTGTGTCTATGGAATGCACCCATAAAACATGGAAACCATTTTGTGTGTGTGTATTTCAAGAGTGCTTCATGTTGTTACTGTGAAGATGGCTATATTGGAATACGTAACCTCAGGCTTTTCATGCTTCACATCTAATAATACATAATAGAATTCATTTAAACTCTACAAACCTTCATCTAGCTAGAAGAATAAAGGACCTTCAGAATCTGAGGAGGTGTGAGGTAGCTTGTTGAACTCAAGAAGACTTTGTTGGTCTGGAGGGTGTTTGAAGGAGCCTACGGGGGTGTAAAATCATTTTGTAAATTATGTGTAAGAATGTCTAGAAGCCTTACCATCCAAAACACTTTCTTTCAATTGTGTCATACTGATGGCAATGCCATGTACAGCATGGCTATGGCACTGTACGTATCTCAACAAGCAATAGTGGTCAGCAGTTGGTTTTTGCAAGTAAATCTGACATTGATTTTCTCTATAGAGAACCTGATTTTTAAAGGTATAATAAATCATCATCTTATGCCTTGAAATTGCAAAAATGCACCTTTATATAAAATTCATTGCAGTTTCCAACCATTTTCATGATTACAGAGGTAGATTATCAATTAATAAAGACTTATTTTGTGTGGTTCTTTGCACAATACTATGTAATGACCTCAGAACACTTTTACCAGAGTGCATGATTTGTACACTATTACACGTATGATTTTCCTTACTTTGTAAACTTGCTCAGTTACTCACTTGGTGCAGCACTGTGATGCAGAGCACTTGCAATGCAGAGCATTTGGGTACATTTACATTTACATTATAATCTTACACTTAATTATATTATTGACTATAATTAATGTACTATAATACAATAAATATAGTATAGTATAGTATAGCATAGAACGATAAATAAATTTTGTGTGGTTCTTTGCACAATACTATGTAATGACCTCAGAACACTTTTACCAGAGTGCATGATTTGTACACTATTACACGTATGATTTTCCTTACTTTGTAAACTTGCTCAGTTACTCACTTGGTGCAGCACTGTGATGCAGAGCACTTGCAATGCAGAGCATTTGGGTACATTTACATTTACATTTAGTCATTTAGCAGATGCTTTTATCCAAAGCGACTTACAAATGAGGACAATGGAAGCAATCAAAATAAAATTTTTGATTCGAATTTAGGGTACAAATCTCATAAAGTGTGAGTCACAATAAAAGAGATCAAAGACTTCAGCAAAAGTATTATTATATCATGTTTACTTTTGTTAACACTATCGTTTATGTTTAGGGTACAGGGTTTTGTGTAGGTGGTATGTTATTTTAAAACAGGATACAGCATTGCATTTCCGAATTGCCGCGATACATACAACAGCTAATGTAATGAATTATAAAATATAGTATAGCATAGAACGATAAATAACTAAATAGTATTGTATAGTATAGTATAATACAATAAATGTTGAAATAGTGACAAACTTAATATAAAAGTTTTCAATGTGAATTTGGAGATGGTTGATTTGGTTCATGAGGGAAATATTTCAAGATACAAGCTTGTATTACAGTGTGTGCACTGCAAGTCCACAAATAAGCTAGAAGCTGTCTGTGTGTGTGTCATTGAGTACTGAAACCTGTATGAATACTGTCTTTGTTTGTAGTTAAAGTAGTTCCTTTCAAAACAGTTCATTTTGTTTTAATGCATTAATTTGCCCTTGTAGAGAAAGAGAAAGAAAAAAAAGTAGTTTTGTTTTATTGATGTTGCAACAATCTTCCAGTGGCCTTTTCAGAAACATTGGAACCATCAGTGAAGTATTTAGCTTGTATGTTGTCAACAGAAATGCATCACAATAAAATGCCTTTTTTTATTATTTGAAATAGATAAATCTGTTCAACTGCTCAAGTGTTAAATCAGCTTAAAATGACCAAAATGCGAAATAGAACCTAAAGTCGTTTTTTTTTCTCTCCTCCTTTCTCAAATATTGTTCTCATACACTGGTAAAGCAAATTAAATTAAAATATTAAACTAAATGTGATGTTGGGTTGTTCAAATAGGCAAAGCTGAATTAATAATTCCAAATGTCTGCACAAGTTGTACGTCCTGTCTATTGTCACATTGTGACTCACAAAGGATCAGAGGGCTTGTTTTACATTAGATTAATATTCCAAGTTTTTTTTTTTCTTCTTCTTTAATTAGTCTAAAACATGAAAGTCCTCCTCCATATTCCACTGTCAAATGCATTTTTAATATTTGCTTGACATTTGAGCAGAAGGTCAGGCTCATTATGTCAGCATGTAATGAACAGAAATTGAAGGACATGTAGAGAATAGTGGTGGCCAAAAGATCAATTTTTTCTCTAGTCTTTAAACAAGTGGCCAAAAGATCAATTTTTCTCTAGTCTTTAAACAAGACCTTAGCTTATAACTGAGACATAATGCACATCATTGTGGATTAGTGTACATTAAGATGACACATGAAAATAATACAAATGTTTTTGCAAATAAGATTTACTGCCAGTGAGTACCAGTTTGTATAATATAGCATAATCATCTGATTATAAAAGTTATACAAATTAGGAATATCCTAGTTAAGGGGAATCATATAGTGAATATAATTTTTTTCCCCCAGTTTAGCTTTGCTCAGGGGTATTCAATGTTTTTAATGCCATGAGGCCAAGAACCAAGACCTATAACCAGGATATAAAAGCAAGGTGGCTGTTACATTTTGTATAAAATTACATTTTTGCATGGCATATGAATTACACGAGTATCATTTTTTTTTTTACATTCTAAATTATAATCCTTACTTTACATCACATTTTAAAAGCATTACTTTTATTTTCTCACATAAATTAGTTGGAGATCCAACTGATACTGTACTGATGCAGACTTCATGGCAGTGTACAATATCGTATTGGACAGATACGCACACTAAATCTAAACATTTTATAAATGTATTATTTTAAATTATACTTAATTGGTGTAAATACTGTGTACAACACCTAGCAATACACAAAAATGTTAACAAAATGCAAACAATGTTCTAAAACTACCTAGCAGCATGTTCAAATATGTTACAATCATAGCGCCCAAAATCACATACTGAGTAAGTACTACATTTAAATTTGAACTTAATTCACGACCGTTAAAAATAGTATGTTGTATATGAATATAGGTAGTGTGAATGCAATTTGGACGTAGGCTACTACATTAGCCATGTTGTTACTGTCACGTTACCTACCAGCATAAGTTGCTCACTTCAGTGCCGTTCATAAATCCTCTCCTGTGGCCTCATGGGAAATTAAAGTGTCCATCGCATGCACATTTCAGAATGTGGGTGGAAGTAGTAGGTCTTCCGTGTACTTGCCTACTATTTTTCGAATACTGTGAATTTAGACATGCTACTCTTTTTTTGCATACTGTTTTTTTGCATACTGTATAGTAGGGAAGTATTTGACTTCAGATCCTGCAGATGTTTTTAACCCTTAAATGCATGAATGTTTCGCCAATCATTCTTACATATTCGGGTCTTTAGCGACCCGGACCTATATATCCAGCACGGATGGATCTCTGACTGCTGCAATAGCAAAAAACTCTCTTGATATTTTAAGAACAATTACAGAAGAAAAAAATAAAGCATATGTTGTTACCTTCTGAAACTTAAAAGGGTTCAATTTGAGCAGATGATTTTACCATCGCTGTCATCGTCAGAGCGCACTTTTTGCTGATGATACTAGTTTGTTTTATGCCTGCTGTAATTATCAGTGAAACGTCACGTTAGTATTGTGTATCAAACAGTGCCACCTTGAGGAAAAAAAGATGCATTGCACATATTGAGTCATCAGATACGTAAATATAGTTGCGCAGGAAAAAATACATACACATTTACATACCTCGGGTTTTTAGCGACCCTATACACTTTTTACAAAAAAAATAATCAGAAAACTGGCATTCTTTTATATTTTACTATTTTTTCTTATTATATTGTTTATAATTAATAGATTGAGGAATACTAAGAAAGTTGATGTCTAACGTAAAAAAAATGAAGGAGGGAGAGGGTAGAGAATGATGTCCCGGGTCGCTAAAGACCTGAGGTATGCATTTAAGGGTTAAGCATGTTTAATATATTAAGAACATGCTAAAACACAACTACAACATACACACAAATTCTAGCAAACTGCGTCAGAAAACTTCCACGCATGTTAGCAGCATTATAGCTATGCCTAGCAACATGCTAGAATGTTAACAACATGGTAACAATGACTCGGAACATGGTAAAGCATGTCAGCAATGTGGTAACAATGCCTGTTAAACATTAGTAATTAACAGTGCCCATGCAACATGCTGACGCATTCTAACAACGTGCTAACAATACCCCTGAGCATGTGAAATAATACTTGCAGCTTGTTAACAATGACTAGGAACATGCTAAACACACCTAGCAACACACTAAAATGTTAATAAATGATAGCAACTTGCACAGACAAACAAAAAAATAAGCCAACAACTTCTCAGGCAGTGTTTGCGTCCAAAGGTACCTCCTGAAACTAAATTTGGACAGGCTTCTAAGGCTACATAACAGTATAATGACCTACAACAAATGAATTAAGTTGCTCAGGACTGATAGGCATTTACCAAAAGTCCAATGCACAACAGCAAGATTTTCAATCTTTGTTTTTTTTTCCGTTTCTACCTACTTACCTACTTAAATAAAATGTATTTACAACTTTCTCATGACCTTACGCAAATTACCTATTATTTACCTTTTATAATTTAAACTTCCAAATATTTAATGCACTTGCTTGAATTGAATTATGATGCAAGATGTATACTCTTTAATTTGAATAATGTTTTATAATCACTTTCAAGCCTGGGTAATCCCAGATCATCATGCATCAAGTTTTTGTATATTTTCCTTATTGTGCAGCTCACATTTCATTTTGCTATTTATATTGTCATGTTGCACACATTGCACTTTAAGTGTACATGGTTTTGCATATTTTGCCTGATCCCATGAATTTTTCCTTAAGTTCATTATGCTTTCAGACAGCGCTAAGCCATGCTAAAGACAATGAACGTACTTTGTTGATAAACACTCTCTACCTTGCCGTCACTTTGTTTCTTAGCTGAAGATGATATTTGACAGGCTGCCTGTTCCATGGCGACTTTAATTGAAAGTAATATATTCTGTGCTGTCATACATGCTAAATACACAAAGAAAGAATGTGATAAAGACAAGACAGCTGTCTGCATTTTAAAGTCAGACTGACGCAACACAACAGCCTGTATTGAGAGAAAGCACAATGCTTTACATAAACACAGTCAAAACATTACTGTATATTCATATGCTCTACAAGACAAAAAGCAGCACAACATTTTAATTGGATAATTACAGTCATTGCAAGGCAGTGCTATATTGATAGTCTTCAAAGAGTTTAATAACAGTTTGTTCTCCTATCCCCCTTACACAAAATGGTCTGACTACAGCATTTATCTAAAGTTAGACGTATCTGATGAGTATAACGCATTGATAAATATTGTACCACACTAAATTAAGTTATGCAGTTCTGTAGTTTATGGTTACGATTAATTAAACATTAAAGCATTAAAAGTTTAATTAATCTCAAATAAATAAATAAACCAACCATTCATGAACGTCCTGTAATCGGTTCTCTTTAGGTTATTAAGAAGAAAAAAACAACTTGGGAATTTTAGGGGTCTTTTCTTTATTTTCTGTGTTCTGTGAAAATATTACCAGTTTAGCTCATTCCCTTGTTCAAATAATAATAATAATAATAATAATAATAATAAATAAATAAATGCTTCCCTCCCTGTAAATTTCTTTGTAGTTTCCTTTGTAATTCTCATTTTGTTCCTTTTTATACCAGCTTGTCCAATGTTACATATTAAGGGAGTATTAATAAAGTTTTTCACACACAGCATATTATGGTGTTGAGTGGTATCGATGTTTGCTTTGGCTTTACTTTTTGAACACTAATTGCACTGATTGACTGAAAAGTTTAGCCTATTTATTTTTTTATTTTTTTAACAGTGACCAACCTAATGATAAACATTACTAGGTCTAGTATTGTTTATTCTGTCCATCCAGCAGATATAGATGCTTTTTCTCTCATCTTTCTTCAAGCCATCTTTTTAATGTCAGGTAGCTCATTTACTCCTGCCACAAACAGCTCACATTGATTTATTCTATATTTGTGTCTCTATAGGCTGTGGAGACTAACCTGGCCTCTAAAGACAGTCACTGGGTGTTTGTGAATGAGGTAAGTAACAATCTTATTTATGTTCATCTGCTTTCTTCTATTAATTGCACACTATTTCAGTCTTAATTTTTTATGTCATTTGTGTTTGCATGCAGTAATAGATTATTTCTGCTCGTGGCAGCCTGAAATTTACTACAATATGCAAACATACAGAGGGAATTATTCAAATCAGGCACCCACAAAAATCTGTGTCAAACAAAATTTGCATGAAACAATTTCCAATCTCTACAATTGGTTCTGAGTACTAGGTTGTAACAGTTTCAACAGATACAAGTTTTACCGTTACTGGGATCTGGCAGGCTTAATACTTATTTGTACTTGACACCTTTCAGCAGAAAAAAAAACAAAAGGAAAGGAAAAAAGAAAGAAAAAAATAAACTTTTCCATATCAGCATTTATTAGATACACAATAAACAAAGAACAATTCAGTCCATAAGGCAAGTGAAGAGGTATTGGATAAATCCCAATAATCCATAGCTACACACAAAACGGCAGACCAACAACAAACAAAAAATAAATAAATAAATAAATAAATAAATAAACAGTCTCACTCACATCAACTTCTCTGGACTACTGGGTTCTACAAACGCACAAAAAGTAATCCATACGTGATCCTAGAAGGAGTAAATAACAGCATAATTCACTGAAAAACATATAAAGCGATGCAAAAGAAAAAAAAAGTTGCTTATAGTCCACTGTTTTGCTACAGGAGAGAGCGTGCCACACCCCTGAGGCACTCACCACAAAATGGCCACTCTCTGCCTTATATCAGCAAGTTCATTTACACAATAAAAGTACTTCTTGCTCAATTGAAACAGACATCACGCCCCATTTCAACAAAAAAGTCCCCTCATAAAATCCATGTGTGTGGTAATTGTATCAAATGTAACCCTACAAATCACTTATAGCTTGAAATAAGTATTTGCATTTCATTTAATAATTTGATTAAATGAAAAAAAAAATATGTTGAGGTGACATAATGCAATTGCAAAGCATAATCTAAATTTAGATTATGAAAATATTTATAAATAAAATAAGATAAAATAAAATAAAATAATAATACAGTATTATTCTGTTCTGGAGATGAGATGGGCACAAGCAGGGTGCGATTTGTATCATGTAATGTTGGCTGATGGATCGTCAGAGAATCGTCTTTCTGCGAGTCATTAAGAAATTATGGGTCTATTCTATTTAAAGAAATATAATATAAACTTGTGAATACATAATGTGCGCACTTTTGGAGTAAAAATGTGCATGTTGTGTAACGAAGCACTGATCAAAAATAAATGGAGACAAACACGATTGAATATGTACAGTGTCTAGTTATTCTGATCAAAATATCATTAACTCCCGATTGATTTTGCATTCCTGGCAGAAATGAGAACTATTAGTGTCATTGTAAACAAGTATTAAGCCATAATATAGGTAAAATCAGAATATTTATTGTAAAAAAAAAAATGGTTTAGTAACAGCAGTCAAAAATAATCTATATATGTATTGCTGTGATTTGTGATATATTTTAAAGGAAGAAAAAACAAGATTTGTTTTTTTGTTTTTTCTTTTTTTCTTTCAAAACATCCCCCCTTCTGGTTTGTTCACAAATCGCACCCTGGGCACAAGAGAAAAAAAAAGGCATTTACTTAAATTGTATCGATGATACTGTGTATAAATATTTAGTTTCCCATATTTTATTTAAATATATGTCATAATAACTGTACTATGAAATCAAATTTATGATTTCATTCAATTATCCTGTGCTTAAGAGCTTAAGGAATAGCAAAGATGCCTAAAATGTATTGTCTAACCCAGTGTTTCCCAACCTTTTTTTAGTCGCGGCACCCTTTGGAAATTTTAACAAACTTGTGGCACCCTACAAAATTAATTTTGTCACAATATTTGAATCTCTAACTTCGATATGATAATTTGAAAAGTATAGATATTCGGTACAACAGGGAAGAACTGCAGAATATAATGTCATACAGATATTTTTAATATTATTAAAAACATTTGTCCATCAATGGTGGCAATCAGTAGGCTAATTTCTAATGAAGAGACCAATATATATGACAGATTTTAATGTAGGCTTTTATACATATGTTACCATTATTTAATTACCATTATAACTAATAATAGATGCTTTTTTTTTAACATTTTAGCAATTTAAAAATATTAAAAAGATTTTTTACACGGCACCCCTGCTCTCGACAGACGGCACCCCGGTTGGGAAACACTGGTCTAAACCATGGAATTATTGAACAATAACAACATGAAAAATAAAAACAAAAAACAAAAACAAACATCAGTCCACCAATCCCTCATTAACAAATAGACACAAAAAATATATTTAATTAATATATACAGTAAATATATATTCAACATAGCAGAGTGTCACAGACAACTAATTTCCAGAGACACGAAATTAGATAAATTAACTTAAAAGCTGTTTCAACTTATTAAATCTCACAAATGTTGATATTCAGATAACATGACAAAATTAAAGATCATAGCCATCCATTAAATGTGTTGCGGAAAGAGATTCTGTCATGTATGGTCAAGAGAAAACCGCATTATAAGTTTTATTATAATTTTATAACCATTTAATGGTGTGTATTTTTGTGATTGTCAAAAAGCCGTAATTGTCAGTAGACCACATTAGTACATCAGCTTATTTTTTTGTGAATGCTATCACGTTTGCATGCATCTGTAGTAAATCAATGTGTTTGTTTATTGTGTGATATAGTTGATTGTATAATCATTATATAGTCATTAAAGCAGTATCATGAATAATGGACGCCTGGACATAAAGGCAAACTAATAAAATAGTGTAGCAAGAGGTTAGTATGACCTAGAAATGGTGGTGGATCAAATCAGCATAATAATGATGATGAAATGATGCAATTTTATTAAACCTACTGAGAAAAGGCCGGTTTAAAATGCTGTGTCCGTAATGACATAAACAGAGGCTTGTAATACAGCAGATCGCCCCTCCTGGGGAGAAGCATTCCCACGTATTGCAGCCATTATAACCAGCACAAAAACATTCAACAATCATCTTTGATGCATGTTAAAAGCAAATTACACAAAGGCAGATGGTGTTTAATCGATCAAATGTGATTGAAATTTCGGTAAGTCAATCTGTGAGTTGTGGAAGGCCCAGATTTTGTTTAAGTTAATTGTGAAGGATGATGCCTTCCTGTTAAACATGCTGTGAAGCACCACATGTTGCTGTTAGATATTAACGTCTCCTCCTGCTGACTACACAATGCATAGGTGTGATTGAATTTGAATAAGGAGACACTAAGTAATATTGTCTACTTCTTTCCCATTGCCACTCATCTGACAAACAGTGAGACTAAAACTTCAAATAATTAATTTCCTTATAAATATTCTCTTCTGTTGCTCTGCAATGATAGTAGTTGACCTTAAAAAGAGATAACAGAGCTATCCTAAGAATACACGTGCGTAGACCACATTTATCTCAGAAATCATACAGGATATGATGCTTTTTTAAAACGTATTTATGTTGGAGCCAAGAACAAAATCTGTCATAATCTTCCTTCCTCACCTGTCTAAAGTGGACATAGTTTTTCTCATTAGCCGAACAGTAGTTTTTGCACTGACCATGGGGTTTTAATGATACACTACCTTATGCCTTAACTTACTTTTTGGTTTTGTGATGTTACAATAAGCTATTCATGATATAAAAACACATGAACATGAAAAATAAATTATAATGTTTTTAAATGACTTACTGGGATACCAAAGCATAATCTAGTTAACCTGAATAAGTTCAGCAGTTCTATTACAGTTGCAACTGCCATTGTGTGTGTACACTCAAACACAGTAGAGCCATATAGGCCGTATTTATATTGCATTGTTCAAGTGATCCAGAAGATGTAAAAAAAAAAAATCAGATATAGTATACAAATTGGAAATGGGCGTCAAGAACTGCCGTGTAAATGCAGGCATAATCACCTTTACCTATTAAGTCATAATAATACAGGTGCTTATTACTATCACTGTTACTTTCAGTGATGCTACTACACATTGAATGACTGATGGATATTGATAGGTATTAAGTCACTTGTGACTATTTTTTTTTTATTATTTCCTTTTGAGTTATAGTGTCAGACACACTTGAGAGCTCTGTTTGGTTTAGAAACTTAATTTATGGAGTGGTTTGTGGATCAGTGCTGACTCGGGATTCAGTTTCAAACAATTCAGTCCGACTGGGTTCACCCTGTTTACTGACAAGAAATGGTTCAAAATAACAATTTGTTCATGAATCAGACATCACTACTGACCAGAATAGTCATAACATTGACAATGTTTTACTTTTATTTTGTACTTTCTGAGCTTGATGATCATTATTCCACACATTTCCACAAGTGCAAATGACTTTACGTTTATTAATCCCATTCATCACAATCTCCCAGTGGCCAATATTATTTTATTTTGAATTAGCCACCAATTCATATGAATACCTTTTTTATAGAAATAATATATACTTTTATAAGTGCATACAAAGAATTAAATGCATCTGGATCAGATACACACTCTTAACCCGAATTAGTTGACTTTACTAGAAAATTGCGTGGAAACCCGTTGCACTAAATAATTTTAGCTTTTACACAGGGTGAAACTAAACAGGTTAAGTTGTATTAACATAGAACATTTAGTGGGTGTAGCAGACAAATCAAGTTCAGTTCATATACATACTTCATATACAGTCTTTTACAATCATAAAATCTTCAAAAACATTCTGTAAAGGTTTTAGGACATGACAGGAGCAGCAAGAGTAGCCAATGGGAATCTGGGGGAAGAAAACTGCTATCATTAGGCTGTTCCAGTTCATTAAATGACTTACAATCATGACTTTTCTTATATTCATGTTTGAAAAGTTACATTAAAAACAGATTTACCTTGTGCCATCTTGTCTGTCAGACATTTAAGTTTCAACCCGTCAAACGCATAGCGCGACCACTGGATCAATAGCGCTCATATTGTAGTAAGTGGAGCGCACAGAAATTTTTCTACATATAACAGCGAAGTTGCTTTGTGTTTCAGCCCTAGTCGCACATTTGGTGGGAGGTGAAACTTCCATGGTGGCACTGGCCCGGTGTGCTGTTCACTTTGAGTGTAGATGCTGCATTTGTAGAAGGCTAGCATTCCAATGCTGTGATGTACATTTAAACACAAAAAAGGAAAAATCTGAGACATTTTCCTGTTTATACAGAAATAATTTGATAGGAATACAATGCAATACATACCTTAATTTCATTCAGGAAGTTTCCCATCAGTCAAGTTTTCTCTCAGAACAGAACACAAAATGACTGCTGACAATTTTTTTAACTATTACCTTAATAAACCAAAGAGATATACGTTAGCGTTAGCCACAAGCACGTGCACATGCATGGACTCGTGCTGATATGAACTGACAGAAATAAAACTTATGCCAACAGTTTAGCTACAACACGTTTTAGCTAAACTGTGAACATACAGAGAAACACTGGTTAGCGTTATAAACGGTGACCCGACAGAAAAAGCTAATTTATATGATACTGTTATAGCTTAACTGTGAACCGACAGGGGGAAAAAATAGCGTTGACCGACACATTAACACTACGTTAACGTTTTAGAGTTCAACATCGGTCCGGATTTTTGGGTTATCACTTTTTTTCAGAAATATATCAACAGATAAAAACTTCTTTACACACTCACCATGTCACGTTGCTTTAAAAAAATCCACGGTAAACGTGCACCAGCAGCCAAAAGACACTCATCAGGCAGCGCTCTGCTCACGTCAAGACCTGACGCAATCAAGGCCCCTCCCCTCCCCTCCCTTCCCTTACAAAAACGTAACGCACTGAGTTGTCTCTTCTTAACATGATCATTACACTCAATTTTTTCTTATGATTAGTGCAAACAGCTAATTTTATTTAGTAATGACACCATTTTCTAAAGAACAATAAAGAATAAGTAATGACCACTTAAAATGTTTTATTGACACAAAATCCAGGCTTAGAGTGTAGTTGAAAGCAATGGGGTTCCCTGCACGAAGGAAAATCACGCTAAAGGGGTATCTAGTGTGCTAAAAAAAGTGACTCCAAGGGGTCCTGACCAAGCGTCCATATGTGACGAGTTGGGAGTGAGAACATGTTGGCAGAAGGTACTGCTTTCTCCCCAGATGTTTGAAACAGCAGACTGTGAAATTACAAGGAGCATCGCAAACCCATCAGTGCAGAGAGAACACTAGTAGGCTTTTAGCGTAAACGTATATCCTTTGAACCAAGAGTCACATGGGTAATATAAGAGGACATGCATTGGAATGGGAAAAGGATGTTAGATTTTAAGGTCTCTTTTTGTACTGACTGTTTTTATTCTTTTGCAGGAAATATAGCTCAAGTTATTTTGAAAAAAAAAAAGTGATGTCACACAATTTCATCTACACTCTAAAAATTCTGGGTTAAAAACAACCCTTTTTGGGTTATTTGGCAACCCAGCGCTTGGTAAATATTGGACAGAAAACATGCTGGGTTATTTTGACCCAGCTTGTTGGGTTTTATTAGCCCATTTGCTGTGTTGTTCTAGGCTCTTGGTCGTATTCCAAGCCTTGAGCTCTACCCCGGGCCCAGGAGTCTGGCCCTAACAGGTAAGTTGGGTATGTAGCCTAGGCCTTTGGCCGTAGGGAATAACGTCACTGACAGCCGTCTAACGTCCCAGGGGCAACTCCCATAGCAATATGGTAGAGTTGGTACTTAGTGCTCGCCATGGCTCTGGCATGCACTCCCCTCAGCATGGTGGCGTGGGTATACCGTTCCCCATAGCAACCCCTAGAGGACGCAGTGTCTCGTTCCTTACTCAGGGAACCATGGTTACATAAGTAACCTGAGACGTTTTAACCGGTTTAGCACAGTTTACCCAACATTGGGTTACACTTACCCAGCGTTGGGTAGGTATCTGAGGGGGTTCATAATTTTTATTGACAATAAAAAAGACCAAGTAGCTACAGCAAATCTACCCATCACCTGAATAAATACAGGTGCATCTCAATTAATTAGAATGTCATGGAAAAGTTCATTTATTTCAGTAATTCAACTCAAATTGTGAAACTCGTGTATTAAATAAATTCAATGCACACAGACTGAAGTAGTTTAAGTCTTTGGTTCTTTTAATTGTGATGATTTAATAATAATAATAATAACCCAGCATTTTTTAGAGTGTACCTGTAAAAGTTTTCAGGCTGGACTATAAATAATGGCTGAACAACTAATATTTCAGCAACAGAACTGTTTAGCCTAATTTATTTACACCTAATTTAATTTAGATACATTTACATGTATCTGCCATCTTGACTTTGCAAGTGATGATTGTAAATGCAAAATGCTAAAACAGGAGAAACAATATTATATTGTCCCATCAGAAATGAAATATACAGATTACATTTGCTATCTGCCGCTGTAACTTATTACAATAATTCTATAGTAATTAAATTGTTTTTATTATTATTTCTTGCTGATGCAGTTGCACAATTTGTCAGCATAGTACATTTCTACATGTACATGTTTTGGTTGTTATGGAATTATATTTTAATGTAGTGTGCATAACAACCACATTAAAACATAATCGTATATTTTGGTATGATAATAACAACGCATGTCGATTGAATAATCTAATACCAATCTGTTCTCACTCCCAAAACATTAAATATCACCTCATGGCACTATACAGATGTCAGAAGTGTCCTATAATACCTGTTTAACGACACTGCTGTCAAGACCATTGTTTTCAATAAAAGCTTTGGCATCAATTTATTCATAAAAAGGTCATTGGTATTATATCATTATAAATGTTTTTTTTTCTCTCAAAATATATTTATAATTTGAGGCCCACATTTGTGTTTATTTATAATGAAAGATAAATTCACAATTTATTCCATGATGGCTATTTATTCCACCTACATTGTTGCAAAACTCCAGAAATATGCCTAGACATATAATTAACAAATTTTATTACAATTAATAAATCAATAACTTATTAGATTATTCATTAATAAAGACTTATTTTCATGCTATTGATTGTACAATACAATGTTATTATCTCAGAACAATTTTACCATATTGTATTTGAAAACTAATGCATTTGGACATTGGCCATCACATAATGTCTTGGTTACCTATGTAACCTTCGTTCCCTGAAGGAGGGAACAGAGACGTCACATCGACCGATAAGCTGGGGATCTCGCTAATACACGAGTTTGACAATTTGAGTTGAATTACTGAAATAAATGAACTTTTCCACGACATTCTAATTTATTGAGATGCACCTGTAAATAAATAAATAAAAATAACCCAATAAAATGATCCAACAAGCAAAAAATAAAATAAAATAACCGAGCATTTTTCGAGTGCAGAAAAACTACCCAGCACCTGGGTAAAAATTTTAAAAAGTAACCCAATAAAATGATCCAAAAGGCTGAACCCAGCATTTTGGTTAAAATAATAATAATAATAATAATAATAATAATAACCCAGCATTTTTTAGAGTGTACCTGTAAAAGTTTTCAGGCTGGAAGCTGGGGATCTCGCTAGAGAGACCAATCTACTTTGAGTGTAAACTAAACGAGCCAATGCATATTGGCATGCGATGATTGCATCCAGCTGTCTCTGATTGCAGCACGAGTATAAATAAGCAGCAGGTGCAACACATACTCAGGTTTTTGCTGAGGAGCCGGGCTGGGGACCCGGCCGCTCAGTGGTGGTACAGCAGCTGTGGTGAGGGGACGTGACGTCTCCATCCTTCAGGGAACGAGGGTTACATACGTAACCGAGACATTCCCTTTCAGTCTGTAACTTTCGATGTCACGTCGACCGACGAATTGGGAATCCAGCGCTTGCAGGCTCACCACCTGATCCCTGAAGGGGGTAGTAGGAACCTTGGGCACATAGCCGGGCTGGGGCCTCAGGGTTACCTGGGAGTCAGCCAGCCCAAACTCTAAGTACGGTTCGTCAACCAAAAATGCTTGCAGGTCCCCTACCCTCTTGATGGATGCCAATGAAACCAGGAGTAGGGTTTTCATTGAAATAAACTTCAGTTCGACTGACTGCAAAGGCTCAAATGGGCCCTGATGTAGTGCTCTGAGCACCAGAGTCAGGTCCCAAGAGGGTATAAAGGGTGGACGAGGAGGATTCAACCTTCTCGCCCCCCTATGGAACCTGATGACCAGGTTGTGCTTCCCAACAGTCTTCCCCTCCACAGGGTCATGATTTGTGGAAATAGCAGCAATGTCAGAGGAACATCACTCGACGAACAGGTTCCACTTCAAGGCATAAGCATGTCTCGTAGACGGTGCCCGCTACCTCATGGGGAAGGTCACCTAGAACCTCAGCGTCCCATCCAGGGACCAGACATGGAGAATCCAGAGGTCCAGATGTGGGTGCCACAGGGTGCCCCGTCTCTGAGTCAGAAGATCCTTCCTCAGAGGAATCTGCCAGGGAGGGAATGTCGTGAGGAGCATCAGTTCTAAAGGTCTGGTTGGGCCAATAAGGTGCAACAAGCAAGACTTTCTCCTCATCCTCCCTGACTGTGCACAGTGTCTGTGTGAGGAGGCACACTGGGGGAAACGCATATTTGTGCAGGCCCCGCAGCCAACTGTGTGCCAGAGCGTCTGTGCCGAAAGTTCCCTCGCCCAGGGAGTAGAACAGCTGGCAGTGGGACATTTCTGGAGAGGAGAACAGGTCTGCCTGAGCCGTCCCGAAACGTCTCCAAATCAGCTGGACTATCTGGGGATGGAGTCTCCACTCTCTGGAGAGCGCAGCTTGTGACAGCTCGTTGGCCGCACGGTTGAGCAGACCCAGAATATGAATGGCACGAAGCGACCTCGGATGCTTCTTACTCCAGAGAAGGTGATGGGCAAGTTGTGACATGCGACGGAAGTGCAGGCCACATTGTCGGTTGATGTACGCAACAGTCGCGGTGTTATCCGTACAGACCAGTATGTGCTTGCCTCATAAGCGCCCTTTGAGATGGTTCAAGGCAAGGTGCACCACTAACAACTCTAGGCAATTGATATGCCACTGCAGTTGGGGGCCCATCCACACCCCCGAGACTGCTTGCCCATTGTACGTGGCACCCCAGTCGGTGGTGGAGGCATCCGTGTGTACCACAGCATGCCTGGAGACCTGTTGTAGGGGCACTCCTGCCTAGAGAAACGTACGGTCTGACCACAGGCTGAATGTTTGGTGGCAGGCCGGTGTGACTTGGACCCGGTGAGTGCCGTGCTGCCATTCCCACCTCATGAGACTGTGCTAGTATAAGCTAGTCGTCGAGATAGTTGAGAATGCAAACTCCTTGCTCTCTCAGGGGAACAAGAGCCCCCTTCGCAACTTTCCTGAAGACACGGGGAGACAGGGACAGCCCGAAGGGCAGGACCTTGTACTGATATGCAGGTCCTTCGAACGCAAACCGCAGAAATGGTCTGTGGTGCAGAAGGATCAAGACATGAAAGTATGTGTCCTTCAGGTCGATCGCTGCAAACCAATCTTGGTGACGGATGTATCCGAAGATACGCTTCTGTGTCAGCATCTTGAACGATAGCCTGTGAAGGGCCCGGTTCAAGACACACAGGTCCAAGATTGACTATTTTGGGTACAATGAAGTAGGGGCTGTAAAATCCCGTCTTCATATCAGCTGGAGGGACCGGCTCTATTGTGTCCTTCACCAGTAGGACTGCGATCTCTGCACGCAATACGTGAGAATCGGCTGCCTTCACTGATTTGAAGTGGATGCCGCTGAACTTGGGGGTACTCCGGCTCAAATGGTACAGCAATACATTTGCAATGTAGATATTAGTCATGTGAAATGAGCAAATGCATTTTTCTCTCACATTTGCATTTGTTAACACTTTCAGTTAGGTTTAGTGTAGGTTTTCCAGTGAGCCTGGGTTGGAGTTTTGGGAAACTTTAGCTTAGATAAAAATGACCAGCCTTCCTAGTCCCCAGTATAAGTTGTGTTTTGGATTCTAGTAGGGGTGTCCCCGACTAAGGATTTTCATAGTCGAATCAGAATTGTCGAATCTTGCCGATAGTCGACTGATAGTCGAATCATATGTTTGGGGGCGAGGGAGGGGGCAAAATACATTACCAAGAGTCAAGTAGTCAGACATTCAACAGTCATAAATACTGACGTTAACACACAACGTCAGTAAATTACACAAAATGTGTAATGGATGCCTTGCTGATACAAACGGGATAAATAATGTTATGTTTTGATTAAAATATAATTAACATCATCCGGCCGCATATCATGTTGTTTATTAGGCCTACTTTATCAGAGCCGATGGAACTGGAGATTTGCACTAAATAAAACCAAATATCCACACAAGATGAAATCAACAGATGCAAGTATTCGAGGTATTCGAAAAAGCCAGTGTGCATGGTTACTCTAACTGTATAGAGATTTTCACGGAGGAAATTAACAAATATCCTGCTATTTTTTCCGACTTTGGAGCATAGCTTACTGCCACATAAAACTCCATGCAATCGCATAAATAGGAGCTGCTGTGAAAACTGCTCAAACACAGCTAGTTTTATCCAGGCCTGGTTCCAGAATTAAAGGGGTCATATGATGTTGCTAAAAAGAACATGATGTTGTGTATTTGGTGTAATGCAATGTGTTTATGCGGTTTAAGGTTTAAAAAACAAATTATTTTCCACATAATGTACATTATTGTTGCCCCGCCTTTCTGAAACGCGTCGATTTTTACAAAGCTCATCATTCTGAAAAGCGAGTTTGAATCATCAGTGGCAAATTCTTTAAATAAAAAAAATTTACTTACAGTACATTTAGTTATATTTAGTAACATTATAGTGAGTCAGAAGCGCCAGACTGTCCTTGCAAAGTTGGAACTGCCCCACTTTATAGAACAGCCTTTGAGCACAGACCCATTGTATGCTACTCTGCAGGTTCAGGAAACAGTCTTCCGTAAAATGCGTCACACAGCGTCACACACGACGGGCTTGAGTGAGCAGAGGCCAGCGGCCTTGAGAACTCCACAACATGGCGCCGGCGGCAACAACAATACTACAGCGAGAATAAAAGTTACTCCTTCTTTCTTTGCGTGAATATTTGGGTGGTGTTATGCAAATCTTCCCACA
>NW_015653519.1:717286-723123 GCF_001515625.1 Sinocyclocheilus rhinocerous | reverse complement strand
TTAGGAGGGCGTGGACAAGTCTTAACTTTTATAAAGAATGTCTCTTTGGATTTGAGACTTTAGTCTTTGCAACTTTACAGATCTTCTTTGTGCACCAAGACCTTGTAACACTCCGAAGAGAAAGGAAAAATTGAAATCGCATCATATGACCCCTTTAAAAGGCACCTATTATGCCCCTTTTTACAAGATGCAATATTGGTCTTGGGTATCCCCAGAATGTATCTGAAGTTTCAGCCCAAAATACCAAACAGATCATTTATTATTACAACTGGAAAATGTCATTTTTGGGGTGTGTCTAAAAAAAGAGCTGTTTTGGAGTGTATCGCTTTAAATGCAAATGAGCTGCATATTCCCGCCCCGTCTCCAGAAAAGGTTGTCGCGTATACATCTCTCTGCATTGCATATCTACAGCAATAAACAACCGGTAGAAGCAACATAACTGAGAGCGAGAGAAACGGTGTTTAGCCGTACATATGGGAAGCCAAATGCGGATCAATGAACCGAGTCGCACGACTGCGCTACCGAATGAATCTCGCGCTACAAAGGGCGCGAACTAATCTCAAAAGAGCGGCGCTGATCAGTTAAAAAATACTTAATGTACACACACAAATACGGTTAAAACGCTAAGCACTATAACGGCACAACATTCACAAAGGATTCTGGAGTGATACACGTATTTATGTAGATTTTGAGGCGCATTACCTTGAAAAATGAATGTAATCCACAGCGTCCTCAGCAGCTCAGATGTTGGGAGAAAATCTTACATCCAAGCACAGAGCATCGGGATTGCTTGCGAGACATTGTTGACATTACATCTGCTCGAGCGCGGAGAAAAAGGAGGACAGCATACAACCGCTGAGGACGGAAACTATAGCAATGCAGAGCTGTCAGTCAACCCCCGTGGCCCGGCCCTATACAATGTGGCATCACACTGCATGAGAATCAAAACGGCAGGCCTAGTGAGGCTAACTTGGTTTAAAGGGGATTAAAAAATGAGCAGTGGCTGGATTTTTATCATTGTAGGGTGGTTGTGTTCACACACTGCCAACACACATTTATGTCCAAACACCATGTAAAAGTGGATTTTGCATAATAGGTGCCCTTAAAATACTGAGGGTGCTTTAGAAAGTGTGCTCAATAGCCTCAATTCACATACATTTTCACGTATATTTTTGTCCCATCCATTGCTCTTTCGAGTCTGAATCCCGCATCCGCATATGGATGTCATTCACGAAACTTTGCAGCATGTATGTGGCAGAAAAATAAAAGTTCTATACAAATTCTTAATGGATTATAGGCTATATAGAAAGGACACAAAGAGCACTGCCTTAATTGTCACTAAAAAGCTGCCCCTCATCACCATCGCGATCTCATTAAGTTTTGTTATAATGAGAGGATTCGCGTGCTTTCACAAGACTAAGCACTGGACAAAAATAAACCTTTTGATTCTCTCCAGAGCACAAACACAAGTATGCACTGGATAGATTGTCAGATCAGTTTCAGCAAAATGATAGTGAATAAATAATATCTCGAGTTTTTAAGATCCCGAGCACCCACGGGATCGGCACCTATGTTCACAGCATCCAAACATCAAATTAGAAATGGCTGAAATGATTTGAAATCACTTGTACCCTACCTGATCGAAAAAAAAAAAAATCCAGTCTTTCACTCTGCCTGTGTCAGTTTGAGTCTTGCTAATGATTTGAATCCTTGCCGCCAAGATACTCCTCCATTGGTCACGGATCATGGAAAGTGAAACTTCAATCTGTCATAGGGGTGGTTGGATTTATTCACGCACGTTAAAAAATATTTATTAAAAGCTTATTTCTTTTCAGATTGTTATTGGCAACATTATCATAATAGGCTGTATATTAACTTATTGGGAGAAAAACAGTTGTTCTATGTGAAATCAGACATTGAGCACCCCCATATAGCCAAAATGGCATGATCATAACACCTCTGCGAATATTCGACTGTGAGATTGGTAGTCAAATCAGGCTCCTCCTATCGAAGCATCAAATATTCGACTATTCGGGGTCACCCCTAGATTCTAGTTATGCTGTTGTCCCTACCAACAGGTTCTTAGGTTAAATACAGTATCTAGCCTTTTTGGACAGTTTGCATCACCAGCATAACCCAGCCAATGGAAATTGCTGTTGGTCTGAGATGATCTATTTAACAGTTAAAAAAAAAAAATGTGCTTATCGGTACTGGCTCTGATTTGAAGTGTACCAGTATGAGATACTGTATGTGACATTTGAATGTGTTCACCAAATATCTTCACAAGGTGCAACATACAGTTAACTAACTGTAGGTAACTATTATGTATAATGTGAGTTCTTCTCAAACAATACCTTTGTCTCAAATTTCTACACTCAAAAGATGTCAGAGGTGTACAATCTTTATTTTTTTGAAAACCATTTCCATTGCCATTCCATGTTTTTAAATAACCCAATTTGCAATAATAATACCCAGTTAAACCCAGCACAGCCTTCCCGATACTGCTTCAAAATTGCTTGTATATTGATTGTTTCATATTGTTTGAGTCCCTCTTTCCTCAATGTCCTGCATGCTATAAAATAATCATTATGCCATTGTCTTTTGCCACTTCCTTTTCTCTCTGTCCTGAGGCCTTTTTAAAAGACAATCGTAACTCAACATATACTGTATATATATATATATATATAAACTTATGACTTATAACTTCATTTTCAAAAACATATTGAGCTGTTGATATTGCTATTGATATATGTCATCTATGGTGACCAGGAGGGGCCATGTTCGGTTCATCCTTATGTCGTAGCCATGCGATGTTAAGTCGTGGCCTCAAGATGCTATGTTGAGGGAACGACATCCATTTTTAGTGGCCACGACTTTTTATGTTGAGGAAACAAGTTTAATGCGTAAACAAACCCGCGTGACCATAAAACTTGGATTATTAGAAATGGATAAAACATTTTTTTTTTAATATATATATATTTGTTTAGTATTATTATTATTATTATTATTATTATTATTATTAACTTGTTAGGGCTATATTTTTATATTTTGTTGTTTTATATATGCTTATTTCCCCTTTCAATTTGTGTATTGCTTTACTTAAGTAATGTTCTGTATAATTATGCTAGTATTTGCTACCATATATTTTGCAAATCAGAATCAGAATCAGAATGAGCTTTATTGCCAGGTATGTTTACACATACGAGGAATTTGTTTTCGTGACAGAAGCTTCCACAGTGTAACAGAATGACAGTGACAGAACAAAAAAAACACAGATAATAAGAAATAAAAATAAATAAAAAATAGAACAAGTAAAATAAGGAATAAAAAATATACAAATCGACAATTGTATGTACAGGTACATAACAACAGAAAGTTGTATGTACAGGTATATTATGTGCAAATTGAAATGTAGACTGAGTTATTATTTACAGAACTATTCATAACGTTAAGTAAAGAGATCAAAATAAAGGGAAAAAAACAAATATAAAAATATAATCAATAATATAAGCTAATAATAATATTAATAACAATAAAATACAAATATTACTGGAAAAAGACGATCAGTCAATGGGCTTACAAGAGTGTGGGATGGATAAAAATGTTTTCTTGTAGGCCTATTTTATTTGATGTACTTTAACATTTATTCATGTTAAACCTTATTTGAATGCTGTCTACATCGCGCTCAATACAGTCCGGTAGCCAAGGCCTATGTTTAATATAATAATTGAATAATGTAATAATTTCTATAATAATTAATATAGAAATTATAAAAAGAATAATTCTTAATTCAAAATAAAATATTAATAAATCCATCTCTGATAATCTCGGGTTGCTATGGTCACACAGGTTTTACGCATTAACCTCGTGGCCACGAGAAAATTATGTTGTTCCCTCAACATAGCATCTCGAGGCCATGACTTAACTTCGCGTGGCGACAACATAAGGATGTTGTTTCCACTACAAAATGATCTCATGCCCATGACATACAGTATTATCACGTTCCCACAAGTTAATATGACGTTTCCACAAATTAATATCTTGTGGCCATGACATATTATCACATTCCCATGAGTTAATATGTCGTGGCCACGACAAAACTAAGTGAACCGAACACGTCCCCTCCCCTGTCACCGTAGTCATCCACAGGCAGCATCCTAAAAGGAATGGACCTTTATAAGTGACTGATATGAAACCTTCTATATTGGTGTGCACCAGACAAACAGCACTTCTCATGTGAAGCACATGAGTCTTGATCTACAGTTAGTTTTTAACTGAGTTTGAGGTTAGCATTCTGCTAAGCTAACAGCATAATACAGGCAAACCATATAGCCTATAGCACAATCAAATATTTGGCAATATTTAATTTAATTATGATGATTTTTAAAGAAAGAAATGTTAATATTTAAAATTTCTTGACTCGTGAAGGCTAAATGCAATGTTGCCTTTGAATTTGTCTAAAATGACGTATCTTATCCAGAAGTATAATCCCTTAAAATACTAGTAGACAGCTCCCTAGACAGTTTAAACCCAATTAAACCCTACTTTGTTTATTTATTTACATTAGATCTGAAACACAACATTTCAGGGAAAAAATATATTATCTTGTTGTTTAAAAAAGTGATGCATGACATATCTTTTTTTCATGGTAGCACATTATTTTTAGTGGTAGCAAGTCCAATTCTCACTATTAACTAGTTTATTAGCATGCATGTTAGTAGTATATCAGCTGTTTATTAGTACTTATAAAGCATATTTAATGCCTTATTCTGTATGACCATGTTCTAGATCTCTTAACCCGATCCCATATCTAAACTTAACTTACTGTAGGAGTTTATTAAGGGAAAACTCTTAGTTAATAGTCAATATGTGTTCCCTATTCTAAAGATATACTTTTTTTATTTCAAACAATATAGATTATTTATCAATGTAATATACAATAGATAAATGATCAATATCACACAGTAGCCGTGTGATATCGCTCTATGTCAGCATGGCTGTGATTCGGCCTGTTTCATAAAGAAGCATGATTTCTTTGTATTTTGTTTCTGTGTGAGTTTAGGAGATCAGTGATACTGAGATTATGGAGCTGGCCCACAGTTCCTTGGGAAGGATGACCGTCGTCAGGCAGATTTTCCCTCTTTGGAAGGATAGCAGTGTGAGCTGTATGAGGAACAACCACCGTATCTCTTCACTGCTCTGCGACCCTCAGGAGGGCTATCTGCAGTCGCTGGAGGTCAGTAACCATAGAAACAACATCATCATCAGGTTGCTGATGCATTATAGGAGATCAAATCCATATGCAGTCTCAAACCAACCTCTTAAAACAAGCAAAGTTAAGATCAGGGATTTTCAACCTTTAAAGACATGGGGACACAGACTTTTTGCTAAAACAGTGTTTGTTTTTTTACCTTTTATTGCTAATTTATTCATTTTTAACATGCCCTTATGCGGGGTTTCATCGTTTTAGTTTTAGTTAAAAGTGTTTTATAATGTGTAGAGTTTTTTTTTGTTTTGTTTGTTTGTTTTTTCACAATAGTTTGTTTTTATGCATTCTCTGAGATGCTGTTATTTATTTAATTAATTTTGAAAGAAGTTTCTTATGATCACCAAGGCTGCATTTATTCAATAAAACTACAGTAAAAATTGTAAAAATGTGAAATTATTTCTGTAATGGCAAAGCTGGTATTTCAGCAGGTATTACCATGGGTGTAGCTTGGGACTGAAAGATTTTACTAAATATTATGTGTGTGTGTGTGTGTGTGTGTGTCTGTGTCTGTGTCTGTGTGTGTGTGTGTGTGTGTGTGTGTGTGTGTGTGTGTGTGTGTGTATGTATG
>NW_015653519.1:686785-716141 GCF_001515625.1 Sinocyclocheilus rhinocerous | reverse complement strand
GTGTGTGTGTGTGTGTGTGTGTGTGTGTGTGTATGTATGTAACAACTGAAACATAGATTTCATTTTCATTTGTAATAACCTTTTATTATACAATTAACGACAAACCCAGTTATTGTGTCCAAGTGTTTTCCTCCTCTGCTGTGACGTCCACATATCTGCTTGAACCCCTTGAACCCACATGAACACTAGTTTCATAGTACGGAACAGATGGCTGAGCTTTGCACTGCACATACTCTGGGGGCTTACACCTCAATTATTCATGAAAATGAGGGTTAAATGTTCTTTGATGTTTAATCACCTTGACAAGCAAACCACTAGTTCACAGCGGTGACAAACCTGTCAGCTTTTCGTCTGCAAATCTGCACTGTCAACACAAGCATCCACCTTTGTGTGCCTTTCCCTGTCACTCAAGAAACAAGCAATCACTGGAGTCATCCACACAGCTTTTGCTAATGCCTCCAACGTGCCTTAGCTGATGGTCATTTCCAGCAAAGTGTGACAAATGTCTTCCTGTATGGACCTGTCAGCTCAACTAGCGTGCCCGTCATTCAATGATCAGGAAGCGGTTGTCTGTACAGTAGGGACAGGTACTATGTTTTATACATCAGCTGGAATGATAACTGACACCTAGCAGGTTGTAACACTCAGCAAATGTCATACTTGGATGAGAAATGGCCATGAAAGTTTGATTTGAATCCGGTGGGTCATGGACAGATGACACTTCCTGATGCACATTCAGCAGAAAATGTGCTGGAGTGAGTATGCATCGTTGAAGCGTACATCTCATAACTTGAATTACATTTTGAAGGTCATTTCTTGGAAAAAAATATATAAAAAGTGTTTTTTAATAAAAAATAATATTAAAAATAATAAAATTGTAAAAATATAAATTAGTAATAATAATAATAATAATAATAATAATAATAGTTTTGGTAAGTAATCTGGCCTATAAGACCCATTAAGGTTAACAAAAGAACCACCTTAAGGGTCAGAAATTCATCCAATGCCAGCCCCAAGCATAAAATGAGAGACCAATGAGCGGTGGACACCCCTAAAACTGGTTCCTGTATCCTTTGTCCACGGTCCGAAGATCCCAGGGTGACACATTTAGCAGAAGCCTCTACATAGCCAAATGGTTGGAAATGGGTGTTAAATTAATAGGGGTTTAAAATTCTCCTTTCGGCACACTGAAATGTCTCAACAGCAGGGAGAGGCTGAACACTGGAAGCAAGGGAACTGTTATATAGTAGGTGCCCAGCCATTCTATGGGGGGCAGCTTCTATAACAACCTCTTGTGTCCTAACACCCTCGGACAAAGGGACAGGTACTGCACTCTGAAAGCCCTTTTGCGTGCAGTAGCAGCAAAACATCAGGTAGGAACTGACGCCTCCCTGAAACACCTATTGCGGGTTTAGCTAAACAGCCCCTTGAGGACATCAAGGAAATATGTGTGAGCATCTCTGAGAATCCCACAGTTTTCTTTGTGGGAGCCTGCCCTCATGTTCCTGAGCACCAAAGCATCAGGACCTGTCTTGCCTAGTCGACTCTGGTTATGACACTAAGCTTTTGCTGGTGGCTGTACACGTGCTTCAGACCCTCGTCGCACCCATAGTTTCAGATACTGATCGCCTAGTGAACTTACGTAAGGAAACTGTAAGTCTTTTAGGTTTACTACTAGTTATTGCACAAATATGTATGAATGAGCATCAGAACAGAGGGTATGGTGAAGGAAACGATACAACTTACTGAAATGTATTATGTCTGTAATCACTTATAATTTGTTTCAACCGTGGAAAGATGTCAATAAATCAGTTTGTAAACAATATGCCATGTAATGTAACATGTACCTCATTAAAAACATAATTCTATCAATAAAGAGTTGATATAAAGACATATGTGCAATGCAAATGCACTTTTATTTGTGTTGATTATTAAAAATTGTGATTAAATAATTATTAAATACTTTATTGGTAACACTTTAGAATAGGGAACACTTATTCACTATTAACTACAACTTTTCCCTCAATAAATTCCTAATTTGCTGCTTATTAATAGTTAGTAAGGTAGTTGTTAAGTTTAGGTATTGGGTAGGATTAGGAATGTAGAATAAGGTCATGTAGAATAAGGCATTAATATGTGCTTAATTAGTACTAATAAATGGCTAATATTCTAGTAATATGCATGCTAATAAGCAACTAGTTAAGAGACATTAAAATAAAGTGTTACCATTGTCTTTATCCAATGTATAAACAAATATCCAAAGTATAAACAAATTTCCAAAACCAAATTTTTCCAAGACCGCAAAAATAAATTTACAATTAACTTTATCAAAAGCTTTTTCAGCGTCTAAAGATACTATTATTGCCTGTAACTGATTACGCTGTGATATATCAATTCTATTGAAAAGTCTTCTTAAATTACTTGAGGAATGACGACCTTTAGTAAATCCCGTTTGATCTTTATGAATAATTGTAGAAATTTTTGATGCCAAACGAAATGCAAGAGCTTTAGAAATGATCTTAATATTGGTATTTATTAAAGGTAATGGACGATAACTAGAAGGCAACGTTGGATCTTTATCAGTATTCATATGAGAATATGTATGAATAAGCATCAGAACAGAGGGTATGGTGAAGGAAACGATACAACTTACTGAAATGTATTATGTCTGTAATCACTTATAATTTGTTTCAACCGTGGAAAGATGTCAATAAATCAGTTTGTAAACAATATGCCATGTAATGTAACATGTACCTCATTAAAAACATAATTCTATCAATAAAGAGTTGATATAAAGACATATGTGCAATGCAAATGCACTTTTATTTGTGTTGATTATTAAAAATTGTGATTAAATAATTATTAAATACTTTATTGGTAACACTTTAGAATAGGGAACACTTATTCACTATTAACTACAACTTTTCCCTCAATAAATTCCTAATTTGCTGCTTATTAATAGTTAGTAAGGTAGTTGTTAAGTTTAGGTATTGGGTAGGATTAGGAATGTAGAATAAGGTCATGTAGAATAAGGCATTAATATGTGCTTAATTAGTACTAATACATGGCTAATATTCTAGTAATATGCATGCAAATAAGCAACTAGTTAAGAGATCCTAAAATAAAGTGTTACCACTTTATTTAATTTCATATAGTTTCAGCTAAATGAAAGCATCATTTTGTTTTTTTGTAAAAATAATTTTAATGCATCACTATTTTTTTTCCCTTTTGATTTCAGGTGTCCAATTTGTACCTTTATGATAGCGTGTTGATGCTGGCCAATGCATTCTACCGGAAATTAGAAGATCGGAAGTGGCACAGTATGGCCAGCCTCAACTGCATCAGGAAGTCAACCAAGCCCTGGAATGGAGGCTGGTCCATGCTGGAGACGATCCAAAAGGTACGATGTGTTTGATGTTAGGAATTTTTCAGTGCTGCATGTCACACTGTTGGGGGGATATCACATCTAGCACGCAAGACTAGAAGTGGCAAGATGGAGAGTAGTTGAATAAAAGCAATTGTGACAAGATGATAGTTTCCTTTGCTTTACATCAGGTCCCAGACATATGGCTTTTTGAAATGCAAATTGCTTTCATAGGTTGTTTCCTGTCTTCTCCTCTCACGGCTGCAATCACATTTCTCTTGAACACCAGCACAGCGGTCAAGCTGAGATAGCTGTTGGTTGCCCTCACACAGAGCTCTCTTAGGGGCCACTGAAAGCTGTGCAATAGTTGATGCGGTGGCCGCAGCAGCCAATGCGTCTCTGTGAGCTCCCAGGGGCAGCAAGCGGTCTAGTGTGTGTTCCTCAATTTCACAGCCTTTTAACGTTATATGAGCCACACAGAACTGCAGAAAGCCTCTAATCGGCCCTGAGAGGGACTTGCCACTGATAGATTTGTCTCTGAACCTTCCGCCGCCCCTATACAGTCAGACCATTGTTTGATCTGAAGTCAAAGCTGTAAGCCTTTCATGGTGATGCTTTTTAAGGGTGCTTTCACACTAGCACTTTTGGTGCGCACCCGGGTTCGATTGACGTCAGAGTTCGGTACGTTTGGATGATGTGAACGCTGTCTTCCGAACTCGGGTGCGCACCCGCGAACTGTACCCGAGTTCGCTTAAAAAGGGTGGTCTGGGGTACGGTTCAAGTGAACTCCGATACGGTTCGCTGCTGATGTGAACGCAATCGTACCAAATCACGGAAGTGAACCGCTATTAATGACGAATTATTTGGAGCAGTCGAACTCGGGTTCGGACCAAGCAATCGAACCAAGTGTGAAAGCACCCTAAGTGTTGAGCGACTCACACCACTCTAGACTGGTAAAGAAAACATGGTAACATTTTAGTATAGGGACCAATTTTCTAGTTGCTTAATAGCATGCTTATTATTAACATATTGGCTGTTTGTTAGTACTTTTAAAGCACATATTCTGCATGGCCATAATCTACATCCTTAATCCTACACAATACCTAAACTTAACAACTATTAATAAGCAGCAAACCTGCTTGATACGTACCTATTTGTCGACCAATTTATTTGCTGATTAATCCATGCCAATCGGGACTTCATGATTATATTTAATTTTGCATACAGTTGATGATTATTTCACTTAATATTGTAATCACAATTATTAATTTGGATTAATAGAATCTACACAAAATGCAAATATGTTTTGTTTATCACTTTGTGTAAAAATTCATGGTTGGTGAACTCTGACCTTTGAATTTGTATGATGAGAAGACATGTGGCCAATGGAACATTAATATGTCTCAAGGTCACCTCTTTACTGAATTTAAAGTATTTTGAATTTGTAAATGTTAAAATATATATTTTAACATATTTTGAATTTGTAAATGTTTATTAATTTGTTAAATGAATGAATGAATTAATTAATTAATTAATTAAATACTAGAACATGACACCCCTATCCTGTTTGTTACGATGTGCCGATAAATTTTGCATGCTCAGAGTCTAGGTTGACTGAGAAGTTAATGAGCATTATTCCATTGTACTACGTCTTGAATTTTTCTCTCCCCAAATACTCAAAAATGTCTCTTCCCGACTGTTTCCATAGAGGTGCTTTACCTCACCTTTTCTATTCCCCGTCATCATTTACTCTGTGAAGAAAGCACAGCATGCAAGATATATTTTTATCTGTCAAAATGATGGAAAGCCATTGATTATGAATTATGTCACTATTTTTAAAATTCACAAAGTGAAGAAAAAAAGGATTAATGCAGCCCCATTAATGTCAATATTGTTTTTTATTGTTTTGCACTTAAACCCATTGTGTCCCAATGTGTCTAATACTGATGCTTGTCACATCACTAAACAAAAAAGCGCTGTCAAGGTCATCATGGAATTACTGTATATGTGGTATACCTTTGTCATTGTGACATCATATGTTGAGGTATGAATCTGAACAGCAACAATGGTGTGACCAGTGTACTTCGATTCACAAACAAATAAGGTTGCACTAAGAAACCTTGTCTCCTCTCCACCAATAAGCTGGTGTGTGGTGGGCGTTCTGGCGCACTATGGCTGCCGTCGCATCATCCAGGTGGATGCTGCACACTGGTGGTGGATGAGGAGATACCCCCTGACAATGTAAAGCGCTTTGAGTGCCTAGAAAAGCGCTATATAAATGTAATGAATTAAACCTATTCAGAAAAAAACGAGAGTTTTTGGTTTGAATCATACTAATAAATCATTCAGAGAATCCATCAGACCCAGTAACTAATTTGTATCTATGATTATCTGACTAGCATACTGAAGGTTATCATGTGTCCTGTTCATGTCCAACTCAAATAAAACTTTTACTGTGACATGCTGTATATTCTATGAAGCACATTATGAAATGTAGTTTGTGCAACTTAAATCAGTAAATGAAAATTTTTAATTAATTTATAAAAAACTTGAGATACAGCTGTTTCTAAAAACCAGAACTTCCAGAATTCTAGATGTATGATCACACTTATAATACAGCATTGGCCTTATTGGGAAAATGGTGATAATGCCAACTGAGCCAAACCTCTCTCCCAGTGTCCCCAGGCCATATGGCGATTCTTATTGTCAAGCCCAAGGAAGCCTAAAGGTTTGAAATTGTAATTGGTAAAATGCAGTGTATAAAGGGTACAGCACATTGCATTTTGATCTGGCTCAGTTCTTTTTACTGTGTTGCTTTATTGTGTATTGATTCAGACAGTTTTGTTCCCACAGGGCCGTATAACTGGTCTCACCGGAATTATGGACTTCATGGACAATGGATCAAATTCCCATGTTCAGTTTGAGATTTTGGGGACCAGCTTCAGTGAGACGTTTGGAAAAGACATAAAGCGAGTGAGTTCAATAGTTCAGGATAATTTTTAGTACCTGATGTAAAAGCTGTCTTCTGACATTATTTTGCATTATTTTGTTTTTCCATTACCAGTCACCTTTGGTAAAATGAAAACTTAAATTGAGTTCCCTGTTTGTGAGTAATCTGCTTTTTTTGAAAGAATTGCCAATGAGAACAACTTGTCTTGATGTCAACTGTGCAGACTGTGTACCCAGACTGCCATTTTGACACCTCACCTCTGTGTCAAACAGCCAAGAGGCAAGAGTAAACAGCAAGTGAGGAGTTAAGCTTTGGCAGGCTTGACAGGCCAGGCCAAACGTGCTATAATGTGAACTTTATGACATGTTGTCCTGTTTAAACAGTATGTGCTAAGTGTTCCCTACACACTGTTTATTCAATTCCATATATACTAGAATATTTGGATATTTTCACTAGATTTTGTTGTGCTTTTCCTAGAAAAATCACAAGTCATTTTCATTAAAGATATTCCGTCCTCTTTTCTCTTCTTAGCTGGATTTGCTGATTCTCATGATTTGTTTTCGTAGCCATAAACTGCTTGGCTCCATCCATCATTTAAAAGAAAGAGTAATATAAATTACAGGAGAGGAAAGTGTCTGCTGGTAATGAAGATTTAATCACCCTGCATCCCAATCTGAATTATGAACCCACTGTATCACATTATATCCATTAGGATCCACAGTGCCACAACCATTTACTCCCTGCCCGCACACACACGGGCCCTGGCATTACCGGCTCCCCCTCATACAAAGCACATTTATTAGCTATAATGAAAGGAAAGGACAGCTAATGGTACGTCAAGTGTACTCAGTCCCGTTGTTGTTCATTATTAGAGCACCAGCTTTAGTCTTCTAAGCAGTGCCGCCCAAGAAGAGATTAATATAGCCAACTGCATTTCCACCCTTCTGTGGAGACAAATAGCGAGCCGTGCTGTTAATTTGACATATGTCATGGATTGAAAGCAGAGGCAAATACATTTCTTATTTTCAAGTAATTTATTCAGGGGTGACTCAGTACCCTGTTTTAGTGTCTTCTTTTGTCCTATCTCAGTGTTTAGTCTCTCTGTCTGTCTAAATGGCTTTTCTCTGACTGCTTCTATATTAGCTCTGTATGAAAAACTACTAAGCTGCCTACCAAGACAGCATTTTAAAATGTTTGTGACGTACTCCCGTCACTAACACTTTGTCTACACTGGATGGGAATGGGGCATTTTTTCTAAAATAGATTTTTTGAGAAATGTAGACTGTATAGACTGTACATTGATGAAAACATTAATATAACATATTTTATTAGCAAGTGGAAATTTGTTATTTTGCATTTTTCTGAAAAATGTTGTTTTTGAAGCAACGTCGCGAAATATGATGTATATGTGTTAATTCAGAGTGGTGATTGGCTCCCGTGACTGGAGTGTATGCGTCTATGTCATCGGATTCTCTGCAATTATTCATGAGAAAGAGCTTGTTCAATCTAATCACTGCAGACTATTATGAATGAATAATAACTGCATTATAAAATATCACTTCTGACTCTTATCATTCCCCATTGTCATCATTCAGAGACATGGGCTGTAAGTATTTGTTTCTTAAGTGCGACACCATAAAATTTTGTTTGCGTTTCCAAGTGACACAACGAGAGCTGAAGTTTGGGTGCAGGCAGTTGGCTTGCTGTGGACTACTAACACCAATGAAAATATTTGCGTAAGAAACATTTTCTACTTTGAAAGCTTTGAGAATTTGGGACTTGTGGAATCTGGGTTTGCTGATCACCTTCTTTTAAAAATCCCTTCCGTCTTTCCTCTTTCTTACCCTCCCACCTTATCACAGCTGACACCGCCCCTTTTTGGAACGTTTTTCAAATCAGAGGTGTGAAAAAACTGCTGAAACAGGGATGTTTCATGGCACTTTAAGAAACTCCACAATGAATTGCAACAAGCTCAGTAAACAAAAATCCATCAAGTCAGATGAAACAGGATATATGTGGGTTATAAATATAGGGGAGGCTGGGGATGGTTGTAACAGATGTCTATGGGCCAGATTTTCTAAATAGGGCAAATTATTGTGAGACCCCAAATGCCATTGACTACTGCAACATTTAGTAAACCACATTGCATGATTTATTTAGATACTCTCCTCCCATACATTTTTGCATCTGAACGGGAAACTCCTACAAACACACTTGCAATAAGGTTAACCACAAAAATAACTGTCCTCATCTTTTCATTGCTAATTTCATTGCAGATTTGTCCGCTGTAAATCTACAACAAAAATGAGTTCCTTTTCAGGAACTCGAGCTGCGTCGAAACGCTATGGGAATGCCTTCAGCGTGACCACGCTCTGAATCACATGTGTAATCAGTCCAATGGATGGGCGAGACATCACGGGCAGGGTGGATACAGCGGCAGCTTTCTGTCATTCAGCAAGCGCTCTGTGTGTATGTGTGTCAGTCTGACTATCCGTTTGTGAGTCTTATTTAGTGTTGTCTGTCCCTCACTATAAGCCATCATAATGCCAAAAGCGAACGATAAGACTAAACACTTGGGCGAGAGCAGACAGCATTTCAGGCTGTGTGTTCCTCCCTGCCTGCGCTACATTCCGGGAGGGGATACACACAGTCTGTGCGTTGTCTGCTTGGGAGCGAAGCACGCAGAGTCATCTCTCGAGGGAGCTGACTGCACTTAGCTCCCGGAAGGCTCTCTTCGAGGAGGGAGCCTTCACCAGCGTTTCTCGCGGTGCCTGCCCCACTTCCGCTGAGGTGGAGCTGCAGCTGCGCTCGTGGGGATCGCAGATGGATCTGGTGGAGGGAATGGAGACGGGCGAGTCCCTTTCTTCTTCCTCACCCACCAGATCCATCGCCCAATCTCTGGGATCAGAAGCCCGCTCCGCTGGTGGGCAAGGGGTACACGGCAGCGGGTCAGGCTGGCGCTTGCTTGCACACCATGGCGGTGTTGCAGGCTTACCAAGCCGACCTGCTGAAAGAGCTGAATGAGGGCGAGGAGATTACTGTAAGTCTGAGGACATTACAGAACTCAGACGAACCGCTGATCTGTCTCTCCGTGCCACCAAAGAGACCACCCACACCATCGGCAGGTCTATGGCAGCACTGGTGTCGGCGGAGAGACTGTCTGATATGAAAGAGAAGGACAGGGTCTTCCTCATGGACGCCCGCTTGCGCCTTCTGGCCTGTTCGATGATGCCGTCAATTCCATCGTCTACAGGTACCAGGAGGCTCGTAAACAAGCTCTCTAGCTCTGGGGGCTGTGGGGCTGGAGCAGCCCCCTCCGTGTACCAGCTCCTCATACAGGGAGGCACAAAAACAGAAAGACGCTCTAGGAAGCTGGATCTGCAGACCGTTCTTACGTTTAAGAAGGCCTCGGCCAAGAAGTCCTGACGCTTGTGGCTCAGGACTTCTGAGGGCAGGCCCCTCTGAGGAACAGCGGTGTACACCTCATCACATGGTGCCTGTCTCTCCTCAGTGCCCTCAGGAGATTGGTCTGCCAACCCTGCCACCCACACTCGTTTCAACGGGGTCATTCCCACTCTGGTGGGCCCCGAGCAGGCTCTGGCAATGGAACAAGAAGTAAACACTCTCTTGAGGAAGGAGGTCATCGAGGTTGTCCCTCCTCTCGACAGAGAGTCCGGGTTCTACAGCCGGTTCTTCATTGTTCCCAAGAAGGATGGAGGGTTGTGTCCCATTTTAGATCGTCATGCGGCTGAATTTCAGGATGTTCACTATCAAGCAAGTCGTGTCTCAGATCAGGTCCGAGGACTGTCACAATCGATCTAAAAGACGCATACTTCCATATCTCCATCCTTCCCCATCACAGGAAGTTCCTGACGTTTGCTTTTGGGGGCAAAGCTTACCAGTATCGGGTTCTTCCCTTCGGCCTTGCACTCTCACCCCGCACTTTCACGAAGTGTGCGGATGCTGCTCTGGCTCCTCTGCGACTCCAGGGCATCCGTATACTCAACTACATCGATGATTGGTTGATATTAGCTCAATCAGAGCAGATGGCGCTTCAGCATCAAGATGTCG
Source organism: Sinocyclocheilus rhinocerous (assembly GCF_001515625.1). Taxonomy (NCBI): domain Eukaryota; kingdom Metazoa; phylum Chordata; class Actinopteri; order Cypriniformes; family Cyprinidae; genus Sinocyclocheilus; species Sinocyclocheilus rhinocerous. The sequence continues at coordinate 705,756 of NW_015653519.1, read as the reverse complement.
TTCTCGCTCACATGAAAGAGCTGGGGTTAAGACTAAATGCCAAGAAAAGTGTGCTTTCTCCACTACAGAGAACCACTTATCTGGGCGTGGTGTGGGATTCGACCACGATGCAGGCACATCTGTCTCCTGCTAGGATCGTGTCGATCCTCACTGCAGTCGCGAGAGTGAGAGAAGGCCGGTCACTCACTGTCATGCAGTTTCAAAAACTGCTGGGTCTGATGGCAGCTGCATCCAACGTGATACCTTTTGGCCTGCTGTACATGAGACCCCTACAGTGGTGGCTCAAGACCAAGGGGTTCTCCCCGAGGGAAAACCCACTCCGCATGCTCAAGGTATCGCGGCGATGCCTTCGTGCCTTAGACATGTGGAGGAAACCTTGGTTCTTGTCTCAGGGCCCGGTGCTGGGAGGTCCTCACGGATGCGTCCCTCACTGGTTGGGGAGCGGTCATGAGTGGAGCGGTCGCCATCTGGCCGCGCACCAACATCTCTTACATCAACCACCAGGGAGGTCTGCGTTCGCGCCCCCTTTACAGGCTGGCGCACCAGATCCTTGTGTGGTCCGAGGGGAAACTCCTCTCGCTGGGAGAAATTCACATCCCTGGGCATCTCAATATGGGAGCAGATATCATGTTGAGGCAGGGGCTGAGGACCGGGGAATGAAGGTTTTAACACCGAGGTGGTGAAGCAGATATGGAGAGTTTTTGGCCAGACTCAGGTAGACCAGTTTGCGACTCAGCAGACATCGCACTGTCCCCTCTGGTTCTCTCTGACTCATCCAGCTGCACTGTGGCTGGATGCCATAGTACAGATGTGGCCGAGGCTTTGTCTGTACGCCTTTCCCTTGATTGCTCTGCTCCTGGGAGTTCTGGAGAGAGTATGCCGGGATGGGGTCCATCTACTGCTAGTAGCCCCGTTCTGGCCAGGCCGAGTATGGTTCTCGGACCTGGTGTCCCTTCTCGACGGCTCTCCATGGGAGATTCACATCAGGAGGGGCCTCCTCTCTCAAGTGGGGGGCACCATAGTTCACCCCCACCCGGAGCTGTGGAAGTTGTGGGTGTGGCCCCTGAGGGGACACAACTCGTAGCTTCCGGTCTCTCAACTGAGGTTGTTGAGACCATCCTCCAATCCAGAAATCCCACAACGAGGAAACTGTACGCCTTGAAGTGGAAGCTTTTCACTTCTTGTTGTGGAGACCGCCAGCTTGACCCAGTTAACGTCTTGAGGTTACATATATAACCATGGTTCCTAGAAGGGAACGAGACGCTTCGTCGAACGCTTTGGGAACGCCCCCGGCGAGACACCGTACTGAAGCATGTTTGAAATCAGTCCAATAGCGAAGCGAGATGTCATGGGTGGGGTGACGTAAGCAACCAGGAAGCATAAAGGCGCATCCGACAAGTGCACATGTTAGCTTCTGTGGAAGCGAGCGCCTGCAGGGATGCAGGGAGCATGGCAGGGAGACGCAGCGTCTCGTTCCCTTCGGGGATCCATGGTTACATACGTAACCTCGAGACGTTCCCCTGCCTTGGGGGCCGCCATACCCCTAGTCGAGTGTGCTCTGACCCCCATGGGTGACTGGAGGCCAGAGGACTCATAGGCCAGTGTGATGGCCTCGACCACCCACCGACTCATAGTTTGCTTGGTCGCTGGAATCCCTTTCTTAGGTGGACCAAAGCAAACGAATAACTGATCTGCTTTACGCCACTGGGCAGCTCGGTGAACGTAAGAAAGGCCTGTAGTACAATGGGACCTGGCAATGAGGTGGGCACTTTAGGGACATACCCAGGTCTCGGGTAAAGGAATGCCCTAACCATGCCCGGGGCAAACTCCAGGCCTGACACAGCAAGAGCCTGCAGGTCCAGACAACTGTGCCTGCATCGTTGTCGAATCCCACACCACGCCTAGGTAAGTGGTTCTCTGTATTGGAGAAAGTACACTTTTCTTGGCGTTCAGCCGTAACCCCAGTTCTCTCATATGGGCGAGGATGACATCTCGATGCCGAGCTGCCATCTGCTCTGACTGAGCTAAAATCAACCAATCGTCAATATAATTCAATATGCAGATGCCCTGGAGTCGCAGTGGAGCCAGCGCCGCATTCACACTTCGTGAAAGTGCGGGGTGAGAGTGATAGACCGAACGGAATAACCCGATATTGGTATGCCTCGCCCCCGAAAGCAAACCTCAGGAACTTCCTGTGTTGAGGAAGAATGGATACATGGAAGTATGCATCCTTGAGATCTATCGTGACAAACCAGTCCTCAGACTTGATTTGAGACACAGTCTGTTTGATCGTAAGCATCTTGAACCACCAAAATCGTTTGATAGCGTGGTTCAGTAGACGCAGATCTATGATCGGACGCAACCCCCCATCCTTCTTCGGAACGATGAAGTAACGGCTGTAGAACCCTGATTCTCTCTCGAGAGGAGGAACACGTTCTATGGCCACCTTCCTCAAGAGAGTTTCTCATTCTTGTTCCAATACCAGAGCCTGCTGGGGGCCCACTAATGTAGGAATAACCCCGTTGAAGCGAGGTGGACGAGAACCAAAATGAATTCTGTAACATCTCTCTACAGTCTGCAGGACCCATTGTGAGACATTCGGCAGAAGTTTCCACGCTGCCAGAAAATCTACTAAGGGAACCAATCTCTCAAGACTGGCGTCTGGTGTTACTAGAAGAGCCACTTCGGTGCCCTGAAGCGGTTGACCAGCAGGGAACAACCGATCTATGCTCTCTAGCTCACTCATCTGAGGGGGCGAGCTTTCCCGTGCCGTACCGGTGCCGGGCGGCAGCTGGGAATTTTGCTCACCGGAGCCTACTGGGCCCTGAAGCACCGGGGGTGGCAGAGGCATCAGTAAGTCTCCCCGAGGGCACTGAGGAGGATCGGGCACTGTATACTGAGGTGTGTACCTCTCCTCCCCAGGGTGGGCTGCCCTCGCTGTCCTGACGGTGGAATTGTCAGGACTGTTTGGCCGAGGTCCTCTTAGACATAATAACAGTCCGCAGATCTGTTTTCTGTCTAGAAGACCCCGGCCGAGAGTGCCACCCCGTCCCCTGACTCTCCTCCCCGTGGTGGGCTGCCCTCGTGGCCCTGACGGTGGAATTGTCAGGGCCGTTTGGCCGAGGTCCTCTTAGACATAATAACGGTCCGCAGATCCGTTTTCTGTCTAGAAGGCCCCGGCCGAGAGCGCCGCCCCGCCCCTTGATCTTTCTGCGGGGGAGTACGGGTCGCGACGCTCTGTTTCTGGGTCTGGCGATATGAGGAGCTAGACGGCTGGGACTGCTCTCGCTCAGCAGTCCCAAATACCTGGGAGCGGCGAGGGAGGAAGCGCTGGAATGCCGCCGCTTGCTTCTTCGCCTCCTGAAACCTCTCGACGACAGTGCCTACTGCGCCGCCGAAGAGGCCAGAAAGCAATAGCAGGGCATCCAGCAGGAAGAATCTGTCCTTATCTTGTAACTCGGACAGATTAAACCACAGGTGTCACTCCGTGGCCACTAGAGGTGCCATGGAACGGCCGATGGCTCTGGCCGTTTCCTTGGTGGCGACAGATCTGTGGCCCGATGCCCGACGCAGTTCGGCGACTGCGTCGGATTCCTCTCCCTCTGAATATGGTTTATCCCACGATCTCGAAAGCTCAGAATGGAGATCTGGGAAAAACGGAAGGCCCCGACGTGAAGGTTGTGATCTTGATCTAAGGAAACGCTCGTCCAACTTGCTTTTGGGACGAGCGTCCTGTTTCTCGGCTGGCCATTCGATGTTCAGTTTAGCTACAGCACGAGTAACAACCTCCACAAGCTCCTCATACGCGAGGGACTGTGGTGGTGAGTCCACAATCTTCTCCGTGTCGACGCTTATCACATCAACCTCCTCGGAGGAAGATAGATGAAGCGTCTGGCCCTCCCTCAAGGGGGAAGAAACCGCGGGGCGGGCTTCCAAACCCTGAAAGGGGGCCGTGGATCTAGCGGGTGAGGACCGAGATAAGGACGAGCCCGTCTCGGATCCCTCCGCTAAATCCACTTGCGATCCCCAAGATAACAGCCGCTGTGCCTCAGCAACAGCGGGGCCGGACCGAGCAGGATCGCGAGCCTGGCTGCTTTCATCGAAGACGGCCAGGCGGGAGCGAAGCACACGGAGCGGGAGAAGCTCACAATCATGGCAGGCAGCCCCCTCGAGAGCTGCCCGTGCATGCTCCGCTCCCAAACAGATGACGCACAAATCGTGTGTATCCCCACCCGAGATATAACGTGGGTAGGGAGGAACACACAACTTGAAACGCCGTCCGCTCGCCACATTCTTTGATTTACTCTTTGGCATTTTTCTCTTTTTCTCGTTTGCTTAACTTTTAACTGACTGAGTGCTTTGCATACATTCACACACACACCACAGACGCACTCGCTGAAGAGCAAAAGCTAACATGTATGCTTGCCGGATGCGCATTTATGCTTCCTGGTTGCTTACGTCACCCCGCTCGTGATGTCTTGCTTCGCTATTGGACTGATTTCACACATGCTTCAGTACGGTGTCTCGCCGGTGCCTCGCATTCGACGCAGCTCGAGTTCCTGAAGGGGAACTGCACAGTTGGTACAGTGCTGGAGTTCCTGCAGGCCCGATTCTCTGCAAGGTTGACCCACTCCAACTTGAAGGTCTATGTGGCGGCCATTGCGGCCTACCACGCCTCTCTCGGTGGCCAGTCAGTGGGCAGACACCCCCTAGTTACACGTTTCCTCTGCGGTGCGCTGAGTCTGTGCGATCTCGCGTCCCCCCATGGGACCTGGCTGTGGTATTAGAGGCTCTCTGTAAACCTCCTTTCGAGCCTATAGAGAAGATATCTGATTGTCATCTCACTATTAAGAGCCCGATCCTCTGCAAGGTTGACCCACTCCAACTTGAAGGTCTATGTGGCGGCCATTGCGGCCTACCACGCCTCTCTCGGTGGCCAGTCAGTGGGCAGACACCCCCTAGTTACACGTTTCCTCTGCGGTGCGCTGAGGCTGTGCGATCTCGCGTCCCCCCGTGGGACCTGGCTGTGGTATTAGAGGCTCTCTGTAAACCTCCTTTCGAGCCTATAGAGAAGATATCTGATCATCATCTCACTATTAAGACTACCTTCCTTCTGGCGATTTCTTCTCTTAAGAGAGTTGGGGATCTGCAGACCTTCTCAGTGGCCCCTTCTTACCTAGATTTTGCGCCCGGTCTGGCCAAAGCGCTTCTCTACCCGTGAGCGGGTTATGTACATAAAGTTCCCTCCTCTACACCATGGCCTGTCGTACCTGAGGCCTTCTGTCCTCCTCTCTTTCGGTAGCCTGACCAGCAGAAGCTTAACTGTATGTGTCCAGTGCGAGCACATACAGTTCTATGGCCCCGATATGCGAGCCACTCTGGTCTCTTCTGTTCTCTCGCCATAGCTGTGCTCTTCCACACTAGGCAGGGATTTGTAAGTCTGGCGGTGAGGGCATACTCGTTCCCATAGCGTTTCGACGCACCTCTAGTTCCTGAAGGGGAACGTCTCTAGTTTACGCATGTAAACCTGGTTCCCAGAGGGAACGAGACGCTGCGTCTCAGTGCCATACTTCCGGCATCCCTGCGAGCACTTGCTTCATTTCCCAGAACCTGCCGCTGTATCCACCGCACGTGCTTTTAAGCTTCCTGGTTGCTACGTCACCCGCCCGTGACGTCTCGCCCATCCATTGGACTGATTACACACGTGATTCAGAGCGTGGTCATGCTTAAGGCGTTCCCATAGCGTTTTGACGCAGCGTCTCATTCCCTCGGGGAACCAGGGTTACATGCGTAACCTAGAGACGTTATCTAACATTAGGTGGCTTGTAACACTATTAGTAAACATGAACAGAACTTTCAATTTTGTACATTAATTATTTGTTTCTAATTAAATTTATTTGTTTCAAATTATGTTAAATTACACTTTATTCCATTTTAATAATTCTACTAACTATTAGTAAGTTTGCAACTACATGTCAACTAACTGTCATTAGAGCATTAGTATTAGGCTGAGTAGAATACAGTAGGTTGACAAAAACTTGTAAAATGTTACTTACTGTATAGTCAGTTGAATATGCATTGAGGGCCACCAAAATAAAGTGTTAGAAGATACTGTGTATTTTTAAGTGTATGCTGTACTGTCATTAGCTTTGCAAAATTCTAGCTTGTTAGCTATGCTGAATTAGTCACTTATTAAAGTCCATATCAGTTAGGATGGCAAAAGGCAGCTGTGTACGTGAACAGTAAACAGCAAGGCTACTATTCCAACTAGTTTCCTTTTATTCTTCTTTTTTCCATGTACCACACTATTGCATTCAAATATATCCCTATCACATTTTCCATTTTCTCTATCTCTCTACTATAATTAGCCAGTTAGCCTATTTTGTCTATGTTTTCTCACAAAGACAAAATTTTAAGGTAATCAAAATCTCATTTCATAATGTAACAACTTGCAGCAGACTTTGTTACTACTACTTTGGAATCAAAGGCTAATTGGAGACAACGAAAATGGTCAATGTGATGGAACAATGCTGAGTTATTAATGAAATTGCTAAAATTGGTCAAAAGAGCACCAAAATAGGTGCTATGTGAATGTGGGGGTCTAAAATCATAGCCATGCACCAATAGTTAAAAATGTATCCAAATATAATAACACACAGATTTTATTTTCACACAGAATTGAGGATTCTAAAATATGTGTCCCTTTAACACTACTGTGGTGGAATCATATTACCCCACTGTTCTTTTATATAAACCATGAAACTGAATTATTACCATATCATATAATGCTATTGACGTTACCATGTCTGAAAATCCACAGTAATACCATTTGTCAATGTCCTTATTTTAAGTTGTGTTTATAGAGTTCTCTAACTATAGTTGGTTACTGTTCTACATTAAGCAGTGTTTGCCAGAAACATATGAATATGTGCGACATGACAGATTACTGAGAGCTGTTGGAACTATTCAAATGTGGTATCAATGAATACACATTGATTGCATTACTTGGTTTTTGTGTGATTTGATTCTTCAAAACATTTCACACTGATCGAAGTCCAGTAATGAAACACAAATGTACCAAAATGGAACAAAACTCGCACCAACCCTCCTGATTACTCGAGTAGTCAAAATGACTGAAATGCACATACCTAGTAAGGACCCCTCAAGGCATGTGTTCTTGCTAAGCTTTTCAGATTTTCGGTGTAAAGAGAAACACAAGGTGGTGATAACCACCAGAGAGTTTGCTGGGCCAGCTGTTCTGTCTAATGCTGTCCAATGAAATTCTACAGCTGTCGTTTAAGAGATGCTATGGCAAATCACGATATAGCAAAGCCGAGATAAGCTTCTGGAGCTCTGGCTTGGTCCCAGTCACGTTTGCCACCAAACAAAAGCGGAGCGCTCATCCGTTCTCGCTATTGAATTAGCAAGCTATTAGTTGCCCTGTTGCCATGAATACAGCACACAAAAACACAGATGTTTCTGATGCTGAGTGGAATATCACTCCACTTGGCTTAGAAACAGGACATGTTACTGACTTTTCACTAGAGCTCACTATTACTACACTGAAAAAAAAAAGATTGGCTGTAAGATTTACTTTGAAATTCAGAAACATACACACAGCTCTAAACTCCCAAAAGCACAAAAAAACTATCATAAAAGTAGACCATATGACTAATAAAAAGTAGTCAGTTTTGTCCTCTATTCAGAGTCTTCTGCAGCCTTTGTGTTAATACTTGATTACTTGTTTTAGCTTTGAACGGCAAGCATAAAGCACAACACTGACTCAGCAAATCAAAATGACAAGAAAAAATGCCTGTTCCACTAAATTTAGCTGTCTTAGTGTAGTCGTAGTGTGTCTTAGTCATAGTCCAGAATTTAAAATTCTTGTTTCATACAACACGGATTAGCAAAAACAGTGGATATCTACAGAGTCCCGTATGCTTTTACCCAGCCATTTATTATTTAAAAACTTTTATCCCAAAGTCATCGAGGTCTGAGCAAACAGATAAATGCTTGTCTAGTTTGGGGTCAAGACTGATAAGACATCAAATAGAAGATGAAGGATATGCTTTTGTTTGTTCGTTGAGTCTCTTGAGCCCCTGGATAAGATGGCCATCTATCAAGTCTTCAATTTCATCTGTCATCCAAGAGAAAACTTTGGCAGAAAGCAGAAAAAATCTGACAGTGTTTGATGAATTGGTGGCCTCCTCATTCTCGTCCGTGCTCTTTCAGATCATCACTCTAAGCAGAGCCGTGACAGACACAGACAGGGTGAAGCGTTGCCAGACATTTGTGTTTAACACTGCTGTCTACAGGAAGCAGTAGTATTTTCAGTCATACATTTGGAAAAAGCTCATGCTGGGAAAAAGCTCAATGACTAATTTACTATACAGCCAATTTGCTAAGGGAGTTATTAGGGTGTGTAATTTCTGTGCCACTGGCTCTACCTAACAGCAGTTGTGAAGTCATTTTGCTGTGCCACAGCACCACAGTTTTTACACTTTTCAGGAAAATCATCGCATAAATAACTTATATTTGTCTCTGCATATACTGGAAGCAGTAGTATTTTCAGTCATACATTTGGAAAAAGCTCATGCTGGGAAAAAGCTCAATGACTAATTTACTATACAGCCAATTTGCTAAGGGAGATATTAGGGTGTGTAATTTCTGTGCCACTGGCTCCACCTAACAGCAGTTGTGAAGTCATTTTGCTGTGCCACAGCACCACAGTTTTTACACTTTTCAGGAAAATCATCGCATGAATAACTTATATTTGTCTCTGCATATACTCTGGTATATAAGTATTTTAAGATTGAAAACATGTCAATACAAAATGACAACAAAATAGAGCTTTTTGACTTTTAGTCCATAAAGTATATATGACCCTGGACCACAAAACCAGTCTTAAGTCGCACGGGTATATTTCAATAGCCAAAAATACATTGTATGGGTCAAAATTATTGATTTTTCTTTTATGCCAAAAATCATTAGGATATTAAGTAAAGATCATGTTCCATGAAGATATTTTGTAAATTTCCTACCATCAATATATCAAAACTTATTTTTTGATTAGTAATATGCATTGCTAAGGACTTCATTTGGACAACTTTAAAGGTGATTTTCTCAAATTTTTTGCACCCTCAAATTCCAGATTTTCAAATAGCTGTATCTTGACCAAATATTGTCCTATCCTTACAAACCATGCATCAATGGAAATCTTATTTATTCGGCTTTCAGATGATGTATAAATCTCAATTAAAAAAAAAAAAAAATGGCCCAGTGTCACATATATGCAAATGCAAATACAGTAATTTTCTCTCCGACACATTATTAATACATATTGATGTTAACTGTGAAAGAGTGTTTGTCCATGCTTTCAAGAAGCAATATTTTGAATTGGTAGTGTGTCCCAAAACTTGCATACCCTTCTGAGAAACACTTAAAAAAAGAAAATAAAGAAATCTTATATTTTCTCATTTTCAGAATGTAACAGTGTAAAATGAAATGACTTGGACTTCAAAATGTGTTCCAATGTAATCAGTGTAGCAAATCTGTAACAACTATGAGTTTCATCCCATTATTTAAAACAGAATAAGCAGATAATGTTCTTGCTGTGGCAGTATATTTCTAAATTTAGGGCAAGTTTTCACACAGTGCTCCTACCAACCCACCAACACCACCACACACAGTCATAGAGGCTTTCATTTGTCTTTATTTTAACTTTGTGACTGTTCAGAGCGTTGCTCTGTAAGAAAATGAGGAATTTCATACATTTTTCAACATTACAAGCTTTCCCCTGTGCCACTGCTGTAGGGCTGTTTGTGTACATACTGTAATGAAGAAATCCCTTATGGCTAAGGACGACAAGTATTGGCTTAAAAATGATTTTGGGTCTCAAGGCAAGTGATGCTGCAGTATGCAGTCATCAGATGCATTTTGTAATTTGATCCAGTGCCACCACCTGGAACCAGACCAGCATGGTACTTGTCCTCATGGAAGAGTAATGGAGAGAAAATGCGGTGCCTCCTAAAGGGATATGCCTGCTACTTTATACATGCATGCAAATGTTCTTTTTTTTTCTTTGTTTTACTTCTGTCTGCGTTCTATAGCAACAAATTTGATGTGCTTTCAGCTAATGCAAACACCTCAAAGAAAAACACTCATCACATTGAAATGAGCTTAGGCCTTATTGTTAAATGATGTTATTAAACTTCATTATCACCTGTTTCTTTGAGTAAATTAATGATTAATGACATTAGTCTTCTAAATCAGGTCATTAAATGTAGCATCATTGATACTGATAGCTAATCGCTTACAGTGTCATTGTGGATTATGTATATTGATTTTGATATGTGATCCATGTTAATGTATTAAACTGAATCATAATTGAATTTAATTAAAAAGTCAATTATGAATCAGTTTAGCCCCCCACTCAAGACAACTAAATGTTTTCTTGTACTATTCATAATATTGAGGTACTGTTGTAATGGTTTTGCATACTTACATTATGACTGGTTCCATCTTTCAAGTATCAAAAATGTTTTAGAATTTTAGTGGCCAAATAACAACAATAATAATAATAAAAAAAAAAATTATAATAATAATAAATGCATAATAATAACAAAATAATAAACTATCAACAACAGTTCTGAAGATTTAAGTTGAAGTAAACTTGACATGAAAATGGAACCACTTTTTACCAGTGAATCAATGTCTGATGGATCAAGTCCCGTCTTATGTATTTATTTCCTGTAAATATAAATACCCCGATTCACTTGGAAATATGTCTTATGGTAAACACGTACAGTACTGTGCTGTCCAAGTCAGAAGAGCTAATGTTGACCTGTTTTTTTTTTTTCTTCTTCTTCTTTTTCTTTGTCCTGCAGTTAGCTACATGGGATTCTGTCCATGGCCTAAATGGAAGTCTAAAGGAGAGCCGCATCGAGAATGGCATGCAAGGGGTTACCGTTAAAGTTGTGACTTTGTTGGTAATACTTACTTTTATCATTGTAACATTTAAAATATTTATGTTTTGTTGGTGTTGATGTGTAAATGTGTGAGTAATTAATCATTACGTTTTTCACGGTCAGTACTTAAGTACTAGATATCATTGTACTTATCAGAGCACAGAATCTGCAACCCTTAAACTCTGCAGAATTCAATAGAATTGGAACGTCCCTCATTCATAAAGTTCTACACCCCTAAGCTCTTTCATGTTTGCTTACAAATTATTGTGGCTAACATTATTATGCCTACCTTCACAAATAAAAGTATAGCACTGTTTACTGAAATACATATTTCTGGCATGGGTGGGAGAAACATTCCGCTTCTAATGTACTTATTCCTCATGGTCTAATTGTAATCATTCTCCCAGGCCAGTAAGCATCTACTACAGAAAGGTTCTCCAGGGAGCCATAGGAAGTCTTGAAGCAAGTTTTACCAACCATTTAAATTTTGTCTGTTACTTTTGGTAATCAATATTCCTCTTTAAAGGAGGATCCATTTGTGATGGTGGCAGAGAACATCCTCGGACAGCCCAAAAGATATAAAGGGTTCTCAATTGATGTCCTGGATGCCTTGGCCAAGATCCTAGGATTCAAGTACGATATCTACCAGGTGGCAGACAGCAAATATGGCTCTCAGCTACCTAATGGCTCTTGGAATGGCATGATTGGGGAACTCATAAACAAGGCAAGTTCTCTAAACATTATATTTACATGTCCAAAGCCATTAAAATTTACCCAACTAATACTTGCATGATATTTTCTCAAATTACCCTGCTGAAAAGGTCACCAGAATATATTGTGTTTTAGATTCTTGTGTGCTAGTTTGTTCTGGGGATGGGCATGAGTATTTTAGGAGTTACAGCAATGATCAGTCAAGAAAACACAATAATTGTGTGACATGAACTTTTAATTCTGTGATTGGTTGCAGTGGCATTTTGGCCAGTACCTTGCACTCTAAGAGGTTATTATTTAGGTATGAACTGTAAAGTGCTAAGGAGCCCATCACACTTCATCCATGTCTAACTCATTGCATAGTGCTATATGGATTGTCTATGGAGCCTTTGTACAACAAGGTACTTCAATTAATTCCTCTCCCAAGCGTCCATTCAAAGGCACCTTCAGAAACGACTTATCAGTTTAGTATGCTTTTAAGAGCAGCTAGGGGATCAGGTGATGATTTGACTCAGGGCTTAGAAACATGACAAGAATAAAGCTGTTGTCTGATGATATTGGGGTGTCAATACATCACTCCCTCTAAGACATGTAAGCATCTGAACTGCTAATGCAAGCATTCTTTAGCAACTTAAAATATTTTGTGTTTGCAAATAATCAGAGAATACTTTATCTAAATATGAAAATCCTGTTATCATTTATTCACCCATCCCAAACCCGTGGAACACAAAAGGAGATATTTTGTAGAATTTTGTTGTAGAAACTTTTTGTTTATTGTCTTGTCTTTTCTTTTTCAGTCCAGGTGACAACAAGGCACCATTAAAATATAATTTCAGCAATTCAGTCATTACCACTCTTTGTGTAGTTTTAGCATGTTAATTGGTATGACTGTTAATTTATTTAGTCTTGGTGTGAATAGATCTGCTACACAAGCTGTTGTTGCTGCTGCTGTTATTCCTGCAGAGCAAGTATGGTGAATTGCTACTACCATACACATAAACGTTTCTGCTGCACAAATAAACATACAAAACGTCCCTCTAACTGATTTAGACAGGTGGAGCTGGGGGAGGAGGAGGGTTTCAGAGTATCTTATAGCATGCTGCAGGAATGGCTTACAGTGAACACTGAACCAGACTATTAAAATATTGAGCAAGCAAGATACAGCCAAACCAAATCTGCTTGCACCATGTAGTATACAGTGTAATTGCTAGCAGATTACTTGTCAAGGACCAATCAGTGCCAGTCTAGATTTTCCTGATTTAACTTCAGGTCATTCAATCAATCAATCAATCAATCTTCCACCATCATGTACTGTAGCCGTATTCTAAACATCTAAACATCCGGTCAGTTCTTCTTCTTCTTCTTCTTCTTCTGAATGTGTTGCTTAATCAGTGTTCATTTAAAAGATACAATCATTCACAAAAAGCACATTTTCATTTAAGGTGTGCCTTTAGATCCTATAAAGTTAAGGGTGAGTAAATTGGTGAACTATCCCTTTAAGGTTTAAAAGCAGTTGTAAATAGTGTTTTATGGAGCATGTTACATTTTAATAGTTGTGATCTACTTTTTTTCATCAGAGAATGCCTATCCTTGTGTCACTGGAGTGGTAAACTGCATATTTGAATTCCAATTTCAAAACCAGCATACATACATAGGGCATACAGACAAGTGTGCTAAAACAGTTTAAAAGTGCCTTTGAATAAGGCAAATATGCTGGTTCTCATCCAAGTGACACAATTGAATAAATAGCTACCTCAGCAAATAACATGCTAAACCCCCAGCTCTCTCTATTAATGCCTGGCATACTGCCTACCAACCTTTTTAAACCTAACAGCTAGTTATTAAATCTGGCCTGTTTCTATGCCATATTTCTGTAGCATGCCACCATATAAAATTTACAGCAGATTGTACAAAACACAATAAAACTTTTGCAGCGGTTAAAACAGTCACTTGTTCCACTGCTCATATCTTAAAAATTAGGAATTAGCTATGCTTATGGCATGTTAATAATGGTGCCATTTCTGACTTATTCTAATGGCTAGGGTTAATAATGTGAAAGTGTGTTTGTATTTTATAGATTATGCACATCTGTGATGAAATTACCATATGATAGTCTTTTAATTCTCTTTGTTAGATGTCTGCTTGTCTATTTGTTGTGGTAGGCCTCCATTTTAGGAGTATAAAAGCTTTATATAGATTATGTAAAAACTTTTATGAAAGAATAAAAAATAAAAAAAAACTGTTTTGAAAAAAAAAAAGGGGTGATTTCAAATGCATGTATCTTACAAGAAATATAATAGGAATCGAAATCCCTTCTTACACTACATTTATTTATTATTTATTTGCATTACCGTAAATTTTATGGAATTTTTTTTACAGTGTACATTTACACAATCTAAAGTATTTTTGTGTTGTCTGTCACAGGTGGAGATTCAGTGGTGGGGTCTGTGGCATTGAGGATAGTCATGGGCAGTTGGTGGTTGTTCACATTGATTGTGTGTTCGTCTTACACTGCTAACCTGGCTGCGTTCCTAACTGTGTCGCGCATGGACAACACTATAAGGTAAATTACCATTTCACAAATAGTCTACCACCTGATGCACCATATGGTACAGAGTTGATCTATGTCTATTAAAAGCTTTTCTATCCTGTTTGTCCTCATAATTGGTGCATCCTTATGTTCAGGGAGCTTCGAACATAGTTTGGCCACATGGCAGGCAATATGCAGAAAATTGATGCAGTATTGTACAGTTAAGCATAGGCTTTGAGTGGCAATAGAAGGCAAGCAGGCAACTCAATATATTGGGATTTCACAAGAAATAGAGAAAAATATAAAGATTTTCAAAAATTATATCTATCCAAAAGTAATAAGTACCAATTATTTCAAAGACATAAATGAAAAAACGCCTCAAAATAAAACTTGAGTATATTTCAACTGGTTAATCGCAGAAGTTTGTAGGTATGATGTCTGAGGCAGAGAATAGGATTTCATGATGGCTAGAACTGTGTAAGTTGTAACTAGGCTTTCCGGGACATGTTCCCATTAGAGTGAAGTGAGGTGAACTAGAGATAAATGTATTAGTATGGATGAAAAGAGGCAAAGAGGGTAAGATTATTACAGTGTGTGTTATTTGCTTGGTATTTTTGCTTGTTATTTTTTTAGAATGAACCAAGCTAAATTGATGCTGAATTTGAATGCCAGTGAACACCCTACATTTTCATAAATGGAAAACAGCAGAACTGTCTTTTTGAAATTTAACACACTTTGTGCTTTATGGGAAAAACCTAACCCTACATAAATACAATAATTATTTACAATAAAACATTCTTAAATTTTCACTATAATAATTACAGTGTGTTCAGCCCCAAATGTATACTTTTTTTTAATTCATTCTGAATTATGATCTGTAGCAAGATCATACATTATCAATGTTTACTCTCATGATTACAGAACAAGTCCTGTACTTATTCAGTCTTTCACGTATTTTGTATTGTGACAATTGGATTTATAGCATCAGTTTTATACACTGCAAGGCTTATATCTGTGTTTGGTGATCCAGGGATTGTTTTCTATAGCCATTGAATCGAGTCAAATCTTCAGCATAGGTTCCTTGAGTTCAGACAGTTGGCAGAAGTCATTTTCATAAAAGGCTGACATTTAAATAGATATATAATACATATCTCATTAAATGCTAAAACTCTAAGGATGTGATTGACAAATTAATGTTTTGTAAAATGTTAGATTGATTCCCCCAACTACCAAATCACATAAATTACATAAGTTGGCTTCAAAATTCTGTGCTCGTTGTCCTCCGTCTTCTGTTTGTATTTCCATATCGTGAAGGTAAGTTCATACAAATATATGTATTTACCACTTCCCGGTCTACTGACATTTTTTATGACATCTGCTTTGGACATTACAGCACACATGATAACTTTCGTCAACTCTACAATAAGTGAATTCACTTGACCAGCAAATTACTCTAATTCTCTACTGTACTCTAATTAAATAAATATGATTATTATTATTATTATTATTATTATTATTATTATTATTGGCCTTTCTTATTCAGTGCTAGAATGAGTTTCTATACTGTGTGCTCCCTTTGCTGTGTTGTGCTAGTTTTCGTTTACATCTGTAAATGTTATCTAGCGCTCAGGTATGATGACAGGTAGTCACCCAGTGTTACAGAGGCGGCTCCCGTACCGCCTCTTCCTCGCCACCAGAGGGAACTCTCTCCTGAATATTGACTTTATCCATTCGGACTCTAGTTCCCATCATGCCTCATACCTGGGACTGATTGCACGCACACACCTGCATCTAATTACACTAACACATTTAAGCCGGACACTCACATCAGCTCTCTGCGAAGTCTTGATTTGCCCTGGCTGTCACTACTGAGTGTTTACCCTGTATCTTGCCTACTCGTTTGACCTTGGACTATTTATCGTTTACTGATTCGTCTCTGCCTGCCCTGACTTAGATTGTTCTTCTATGGTGATTGTCTGCCGCTTGCCCCGACCTCCTGCCTGTCCCTCTTTTTGTCCCACTCCACGCCACCCCTGACATCACCAACATCACCAGTGAGCCCACGACTAGCTTTCCCAGAGAAATTCGATGGAGACCCTGTCAGATGCAAAGGGTTCTTGCTTCAGTGTTCGCTTTTCGTTAATCAACAGCCTTCACTGTACCCCACGGACTCTAGCCGCATTGCCTTTGTGTGTTCATTGCTTACTGGGAGGGCGCTGGATTGGGCTACCGCTGTTTGGGGAATGGACGGCTCCTCATTTCCCACCTTCACAACATTTCTCCAACACTTTCGCAAAGTCTTCGAACATCCTGCGGAGGGGAAAAATGCAGGTGACCAACTGTTAACACTTTCGCAAGGAAGGAGACCGGCGGCCGAGTACGCACTGTCCTTTCGCACCTTTGCCGCCCAGACAGTTTGGGTCGAGGACACATTAAAACTCCTGTTTCGGAGGGGACTGAATTCGGAGCTCCAGTCAGAGTTGGCTTGTCGAGACGAGGGGAAAAGTTTGAGTGAATTAATTGAACTCGCCATTCAAATTGACAATTTGATCCACTCACGACGTCCTACCCAATTCATGCCTCGATTTACGCCAGAGACCAATACTGTAACAGAGCCCATGCAGCTGGGATTCACTCACCTCACTCCCGAAGAACGCGAACGCCGCATGCAGAACCAACTGTGCCTCTACTGTGGTCAGGCTGGGCACATGATATCCTCCTGCTCGGTCCGTCCATCATCCAAACCCCGATCGGTGAGTGTCAACACTCGTATCACTACTTCTTCCTCAAGCGTAAGGTTGCCGGTTGAAATAACTTTCAATGATAAAACGATTACCTCTACCGCCCTGTTAGATTCCGGGTCGGCTGGAAACTTTGTTTCACATGAATCCGCCCTGCAACATAAACTCACACTTAACCCTTGTAATTTCCCTTTGGCAGTGGAGGCGCTAGACGGCCGACCCCTCGGAGAGGGGAAAGTTTTACGTATCACCGAAGAAGTCAAACTATAAATAGGAACCCTTCATTCTGAATATATCAAATTCTACGTCATCCAGTCTCCCAATCATGCTATCATTCTTGGATTACCCTGGCTGCGCACCAACAACCCACACATTTCCTGGAGAGAGGGACAAATCGTTCAATGGGATGCTACCTGTCAAGACCGCTGTTTGTCAAGGATCACATGGTCACCCCTCCAGGATTCGGTTCCATCTGTTCAAAACACAGACGAATTAAACCTGCCCTCCGAATATGCGGACCTAGCCGAAGCCTTCAGTAAAAAGAAAGCTTTACAACTCCCAACCCACCGATCCGTCGATTGCACCATAGATCTGATACCCAGCGCCACCCCTCCAAAGGGGAGGATCTTTCCATTATCACAACCTGAATGAGAAGCTATGAAAACCTATATCGAAGAGGAACTGGTCAAAGGATTCATTAGACCCTCGACTTCTCCCGCCTCGGCTGGGTTCTTCTTTGTAAAGAAAAAGGATGGAGGATTGCGGCCATGCATTGATTACCGCGGCCTTAACGATATTACTGTTAAGTTTCGTTATCCCCTGCCACTGGTCCCCGCAGCGCTAGAACAGCTCCGCCAGGCCAAATACTACACCAAGTTGGATCTACGCAATGCTTACAACTTAATCCGCATTCGAGAGGGGGGATGAATGGAAAACGGCGTTCTCTACCACTAGTGGGCACTACGAATACTTGGTTATGCCCTTCGGCCTGGCAAACAGTCCCTCGATCTTCCAATCCTTCATGAATGACTTTTTTCGGGACATGCTCAACAGATGGGTAATCGTGTACTTTGACGACATCCTGGTTTATTCAAATTCCCTGGATGAACACATTCGTCATGTCAGATCTGTACTAAAACACCTCGTTCAGTACCAACTCTACGCTAAAGCTGAGAAATGCGAGTTCCATCAAAGAAGCACAACTTTTCTGGGGTATGTGATCAGCCAGGAGGGGGTAGTGATGGATGAGAGGAAGGTCAAGGCAGTTCTGGAATGGCCACTTCCCCAGACAGTCAAAGATTTACAACGCTTCCTGGGGTTTGCGAACTTCTACAGGTGATTTATCAGGAACTTCAGTTTGATCGCCGCTCCTTTGACTGCCATGACTAAACGTCATAAACGTCACCCCACCAAATTAACCTGGTCTTCAGAATCACAGCAGGCATTCGATGAACTAAGGACTCGGTTCACTTCAGCACCTATCCTCCGACATCCGGATCCAGAATGCCCATTCACTGTCGAGGTCGACGCCTCTAACACTGGGGTAGGCGCGATACTTTCCCAACGTCATGGATCCCCAGACAGGCA
The DNA here is from genome assembly GCF_001515625.1 of Sinocyclocheilus rhinocerous. Lineage (NCBI taxonomy): Eukaryota > Metazoa > Chordata > Actinopteri > Cypriniformes > Cyprinidae > Sinocyclocheilus > Sinocyclocheilus rhinocerous. The sequence goes on along the minus strand of NW_015653519.1, from coordinate 687,220 downwards.
AGATGGGCGTTATTCTTCACTAGATTTCAGTTTACTGTATCGTATAGACCAGGCACCAAGAATGTCAAAGCCGACGCTCTCTCTCGTCAAACCGAGGAGACGTTATGCTCAAACGTTTCATCACCGACCTGCCCAACTCTCAAGGTAATACCACTATACTTATGATTATAGACCAATTTTCCAAAGTATCTGGTCGATTGGGAGGGGTAAGAGGGAACTCTCTCCTGAATATTGACTTTATCCATTCGGACTCTAGTTCCCATCATGCCTCATACCTGGGACTGATTGCACGAGCGCATCTACAAACAATAGGAAAGCTCCTGAGCTAAATTTCAGCTGTCCCAGATAAGGGTTTTAATACAGGTAAAAAACTTTTTGCCATTATGCTGTATGGAGTGTTTAATAATGTGTGTGTGTGTGTGTGTGTGTGTGGGG
>NW_015653519.1:670353-686748 GCF_001515625.1 Sinocyclocheilus rhinocerous | reverse complement strand
ATATATATATAACAAATATCAAAATATATAAGCAAAAATTGCCCTTTATATATAGCTGGTTGTTCTACCAACTCTAAGCGTTTTCCTGATTTACTCACAGTACACTGACAAGCAAACTGGCATTAAAGAGTGAAACGTTTCCTTTCACTGGCTTATGTTTCATCAGCTGGGCCTGACAGCTCCATTAGCAGTACAGATTGCCCAACATCTCATATTACTTACAGAGTTGTCTTTGGACTTTAAAGTTAGCTCTTGCCAAGTTAGGTCCCTGTCTTGTTGATGTATGCTGGCTGAATTCTGGATGAATCCTGTGGCACCGTTAACATGATAAATGAATAAATTCTGACCTGAAGAAATTCAATAGAGCAACTATTGGCTGAGTCAGTTGAGCCAATGATTTTGCTTGTTTTAAACTTTTTTTCATTTTTTTTTATAACAGTGGTGGACTAATTTTTAAGTTTTGGCCTCAGTGTGATTGTCTTCAAGAAACAAAGTTTCACAATGAATAGGACATCATGTTACACGTTTACTTACTTAATCCAGTAATAAATGTTCCAAAAAAAAAAAAAAAAAAAACAGAACATTGTGTAACTCAAGACCACAGGCACATACACATGTAAATGTTGTGTCTACTCTTTTTGGTCTTCATAATGTTTACAAAACACCAATCAAAACCAATAAATCTTCCCTTTCCTTGCCCAGAAAAAAAACTTTTTTTTTTTTTGCTTATATTGTTAAAGAAGGCGTAACTTTTATTCTCGCTGTTGCCGCCACTGCCATGTCGTGGAGTCACTGTGTGTTTCATTTTGTAAAAGAAAATACTTTGTTTGGTCTTCCAAAAGAGGGCACAACTAGAAATCAGTGGTTAAGTTGTATTTACAACACTACACATTGCATTATACCAAATACACAACATAATGTTCGTTTTAGCAACGTCATATGACCCCTTTAAATATTTTACGGATATTAAATAAAACAGGTTTAGCAATGTTTCTGCAAAAGTTGAATTGGTACTTCTTGGGTACTTCTTGTTTCTTAAATTGTACATCCTTTTTTTTCTTTTCTTGCTTCATTTCTTTGCATCACTCCACATACTGTGTGTGAGAGAAAGATACAATGAGATGGTACAAGGACATAGGAATCAAAGATAAACATCTGTAAATTGGAATGTTTTTGATCACTCAAGCATCACTTCAAAGTCTCGTCCTTTCTATGAGGACATTGGCATGTTTTGCTTGAGATTTTTTTCGAAAAGGCCGCAAGTCACCTCAGCTGCTTCCAGTTCTGGTCCTTCTACTTCTGGGTACGAGGCCTCGGTGATGTGTGTTGAGGGAGAGAAAGGGGATGTCACAAGACTAGTTTTGCCAGGTGAATCTCTGCAAACCTCTCATTCCTCCCACAGTACGTCTTCCAGTAGAGTTACCAGATGAGTCTGAGAAATCAGCTGAGCGCGAGTTTGATTTTTCATTTGGGGCTCGTGAGGACAGTGAGCTGTCAATCGCAGCATCAGCGAGTGGGTTGGAGTCATTAGAAGCAGATGACTCAGCTGGAGCAGAATCCCCAGGTACTTCGTATCAGTCTGAGGCTGACGCTGAGATGGCGGCCATGCTTAGTCAGCTGAGAGTATCAGGCGTGTGTGGACTCCCCCACCCTGCCCTGAGCACACTCGGCTGGATGATTGGTTCTTGGGGTCCGAGCGTGATACTTAGCCATGCTCCCCTGCAGTTCCTTTCTTCCCTGAAGTTCATGAGGAGCTATCAAAATTGCGGAAGGAACCTTATCTGCCAGAACACAGTGCACCATCTCCTTCATTCTCACCACCCTTGATGGTGGTCCAGCGAGGGGGTACACAGAGGTTCCCAGATGGAGAGAGTGATTGCGGTTCATCTTTGCCCATAAAACTGCCATCACCTGACGGGACCACATGAGACATCCATCCAGGGCATGTAAGTTCATCTCGTCCCTCGTGGCAAGAGCTTACACTGCCTCTGGATAAGCTGCGTTCACCCTGCACGCCATGGCCTACCTGCAGATCTACCAGGCCAAGGTGTTGAAAGATCTGCATGAGGGTGGTCCCAACCAAAGAGATGATCCAGGAGCTACACTCTGTGACTGACTATGCTCTTCGGGCTATGAAAGTCACGGTGCACGCTCTGTGGAGGGTGATGTCCACATTAGTGGTCCAGGAGCGCCACCTGTGACTCAACCAGACGGGCATGAAAATGCTGGACAGTGCCCAATTGCTGTCAGATACAGTGTACTAAAAACAGCCACAGATTAATTATACTACCTACAGACACACCTGAAGAGGTGCATGTTTTGAGTGATATTGAGCATGTTTCTTTAGCTGCAGCAGAGCACAATCTCACACTTTGCTTATATAGGTAAATATCAAAATAACAAATTCATAATTTTTTCCACTGTTCATTTGTAAACAAACAAAGTCTGCATATGGACAGAATGAAGTGTATTAGTAGTCGACATTGAAATAGGCATGTGATATAATGATGTGAATTGTTTGAATTGTTTGCTAAACACTGAAAACACACATTTTTGGCAGTGGTCTAGTGTCCTTGAGTTATTCAGCCTGAGGGTGGTCCTCTAATGTTTACTGACAGGCTTTAAGTACATACACACATTAAATGTTATCTTAGAATGTGTACCATAATTTCAGATACAAGTATTTATTGCATCCAAATGTTGATTTAGAATGTTACAAGTTGTGAAGGAATTCAGGAGAGGAAAATATTCGATTCTCAGAACAAACATAAAACAAATAAAACAGGCTGTTCACATGAGCACATTTAAACTAAAAGATGTATACTTTCACTAATTTGGTGTACTACTTCACTTTAATTTCTTGAAAAACGCTATAGAATCTAAACAAATGGAAGTGTGCATGAAATGAGGATGTGTCACCAAACATTAGAATTCTTGTGAGAGAGAGAACACTTAAACTGTAAACATCCCATGTACACTTCAAGTGTCTCTCAGTCTTTAATAGTCCATTATTTCTATTACTCATTCTTAAGGTGAGAGACTGGAACGATCCCTCACCATGATTATTAAACTTTTTAACCTGATCTTTTTTTTTTTTAAATTTTACCTGATCTTGTCTATTTATCCAACAGAACGTTTCAGGATCTTGCAAGACAGATGGACTATTCCTACGGCACTGTTAGGGACTCAGCAGTGTACGATTACTTCAGAGCCAAAGGTACAAACCCACTGGAGCAGGACAGCACGTATGCAGAGCTGTGGAGGACAATCAGCAAGAACAATGGACAGGACTTCTCAGTTTCTAGCCCTTCTGAAGGCATACGCAAGGTATGATCGTTGCTCACCTATATGCTATATGATTTCAGAGATTTATGAAAACAGAAAGACATTGTGAGGACTGTGTTTTTGGCATAATCTTTTGGGATAATCCTTCAATCTTTACTAATCTCTTATTTGCATCCAAATTTAGTCTGTTACAATTGTTGTAATTGTTGGGGCATCCCCCTGAAATTCAGAGTCAGAAAAGTATGTCTTTAGCTCAGGAGAGCAGTCATTGAAAACTTTTGGCAAACCAGTTGCAATAATCAAATATTCAACATACAACAGGTGAATGTTACATAGCTTTTCCTCTGCTTTCTTACTTCTAAGTGATGTGACTTCTCAGTGACGATGGTGATGGCCAGAGGAAATGCTAAATGAATTCTAGAATATTCTGGGCTCTGCACATTGAGTCACCAGAGAATAAACTGATCCAAAAGCATTAAACAAATGAGCTTGTTTTAGTGGGTGGCATGTCTGTAGGTGTGTACATTTTAGCATCTTGTCGGCCTGCATATGATTGATGCACATGGTAAAGAGGGGATGTGTAGGATCCCTTACAAACAAAAATGGAAAAAGGTATATTTAATTTAACGTATGCACCTAAAAGTTCATTTTATTAAGTAAAGTTCAAGTATATCTTGGGTAACACTTATAATAATAGTTATTATTTTTAGATATTGGGTAGAGTTGAGGGATCTAGAATCTAGAGACCTGTCACAATGGGCATGCAGAATAAGGCATTAATTTTTGCTTTATAAGTACTAATAAACAGCCAATATGCAGTAATATGCATGCTAATAAGCAACTAATTAATAGTGAATAGTATTCAGACCTTTAGTATAGGGTGACATTGTTACTTCATAATTACACAAAGAAGTACTGAGTAATATTAATTAATTATGTACTTGCTAGGCTTAGAGTTACAGTAGTTACTTGTAATTATGCATAGTTATTACTATAATAAGTACATATGTAACTGTCTCCTTAAAATACATGTTTAAGACTGATAAAAAGTAGAGTATGTCCATCCATCATCCATTCTCCAAACCTCTTGTCTGAAGCATATCTGAAGGACTGAAGCATATCTCAGCATGTTAGGAAACTCCCTCCCCCATGTGAAAAGGGTTGCAGCTTGCTTCTGCACTGCAGCAACCATCAGGTGGGAAACCTGACACACTCATCTCTCTAAAAACCAGCTACTGTGTTGTACCCTATGGTGCTCTAGAGTGGCCCAACCAGTCATGGTTCCCGGAAATTGGGAAGAATTTGTGAGTTCTACCATAGATGATACGGTGGAACTCATAAATTGTCTCACCATAGATGAGACAATCTGAAATCCTAACAACTGGAGCTATGGAACCTGCATGTTTGGTAGTTCAGCAAAGCCTGCATGCTTGCTGTCAAAATCAGTAAATGATTTGAATTTTACAAGCAGTGCTGAAAGAGTATGAATAGGGGTATTTACCTGATGTTCTGAAAATGGAATGTGAGTGACAATTGGAGCTCTAAGTCTATGTAGCTGCATTTCACCAAACCATGCCTTTGTAGCTGGCTCGTCTGTGAGCAGGCATGACTTAATTATAGAAATTGCTAACGCCCAGTTGCTCCTGTCTGGAGTTTCGATCAGATGCTTTCAGAGCTAGCTATGTTCCAAAGGTGCTATTCATGCTATTTAGTGCTCAGGCTAGTGTGCAAGCAATCTTTCCCCCACCATTTAGAACAAACACTTCATATATAATGTTTGGTGCAGGCATTACATATATATGTGAAGCACACCCACAGGTTCAGACTGTCAGAGAGCTTTTTTATCTTTTTTTTTCAAGATGTGCAAAAGGTATATCCTCACATATTTCCTGCACCCATGAAGGGTTTATTGTGCTCTATTGGAGTGAAATTCCACCCATTAAGGGGGATGGCCTCCCTTGTGCATAGGCAATGGTGTCTTCAGGACATGATGATGGGCTAATCCTGGTCCTTACTTGTTATTAGTTAATTTATTTGCTCCGTCTGGCCCTTATTTTCTTCTTTGTTTCTACCTGTGCATTTCTAACCCTCTGTTTCAGTTGTGTATTGTCCATTCTCTTCTTTATTATGGTTTGCAGCATCTCAGTATTGTTTTTCTTTCCTGTTCTCCTACGTGTTTGGTATTTTAATTTTGTTTCAATAAATATACCGCTGCAATTATATCCTACCTCAAATCCTCATTGTTCCTGAAACCAGCTGTGACATCTACACCATTTATTAACCATTTATTTACCATTTACCGGTTTGTACAAGGTCAGTGTGATTTGCCATAAAATTTAGCCTACTGTTTTCTAAACTGCAGGATGTACTTAATGGGGAAAAAAAGTTATTAAAAGCACAATAACTCATGGAAAATAATTAAATTCGGTAGTCATATGCTATACAGTTAATTTTCAGATATAGCCATTCACTGAGAAAAAAAAGACTTTTAAGAGCAAGCATAAGCCTCTGCCAGTAGTTTGCTTCAGCATTAAGCAGGACTAACTGACTATTGGATTTTGATAAATTCACAGTATGCTCTTCAGTAACTACTGCACCAATGGATGGTAGGTCTGATTGCTAGGTCCGTGATTCCCAATGATTTTTTTTTCTTTCATCATCCAATCACATATCTCAGTATACAGAAACTAAAACCAAGTAAATGCTATTATAGGCAATAATTTTTTCTGCGTTCTATACTGACAGTTTTTGTAGAAGACATTGGCTAAAGAAGTGTTGCTAATTAAGTTAATTACTGGTTAACTTTTGTCTTTAATAATTACTTTTTTATATGTTTTATATTTTCAGTTGACTAGCACTAGCATTACCTTGTAGACTGCAGGGAGATTATTTTCCATTTAGTATAGGTTGTTAACATTTAGAATTGATGACAGATTGTCTATACAAGAGGCTTTTCTCTCAAGTCATCTTTTAAAATTTCTTAATGTACCCTTTTGAAATGAACAACGGACGTTCAGTGTCAGTTCTTGAGAAAATCAAAGAACAACTTTGAAAATATCAAAGAGAAAGACTAGAGGAGTTTGATGAAGAAACTTTTAGAGTGCATAATGAGTTGAGGATGTGAAATCCTTTGAATCGGCCAATGAGGGCAGGTTTAGATCAATGAAGCTCCTTTTAACGAGAAAGAACTCAATAGATTAGTCAAGATTAGCCTCCAGAGTGTGATTGCAATGATAAAACACTAAATAATGATCAATTTTATTGCTACCAGTCACAATGGTTATAAAGTTTTGATAATCATTCTAATTCTATGAGAACTGGGATGTCCACACCACAGCTATAGCGATAATGACACAAAGGAATTATATCATTAGAATCTTTTTTTTTTGAAGGACAGAAATATTCACAGATGATCAGAACCCACTCGGCCATCTAACTTGAGCATTTAAAGTGGCGGACTGTACTGCAATCCCAACACACATTAAAAGATAATTATTCAAGCATGTTGGTCAGAAAACTCTCTTAAATTGAATCTTAAGATGGTTTTTTTTTTGTTTTTTTCAGGCCAAAAAAGGACCTTACGCATTTTTGTGGGACATGGCCGTGGTGGAGTATGCAGCACTGACAGATGACGACTGCACCGTCACTGTAGCTGGCAACAGCATGAGCAGCAAAGGATACGGCATCGCCATGCAGCATGGGAGTCCTTACCGAGACCTCATCTCCCAAAAGTGCGTATTGCTTGTCTCCCAGCTAAAACATATGTTTCACCTCTTAAAAAATAACATGCAGCTCTGGTGTAAGGAGTATCTGTTGTTCAGGCAAAAGCTTGTCATAATTATTTTAAGCTGACAGTGCTTTGGGGAATTTAAGGAGCTGTATGGTGAAGAGTTGTACTCTAACTACTGCAAATGTGTCCCATGTGTCATACACAAAGTGAATGAGGCAAAATATTTCACTGAATTTCACGTGTTTCTTATATAATGATATATATTCTGTTGTTTGGTGTGTGTTTTCAAGAGATACCTGTAAAAATAACATGCAAATCCATTTCAAGATTCTGCAGACATGTTTCAAAAGTTTTTAATTAACCTGCTCCAGTTACCACATAAATGACTCACAATGTCACAGGAACTTTGAATCTCCCACAGTTCACAGCCATTCTTTATTACCCACAAAGCCTTGATTTGACATTACCAGTTGTTTCTTAGGTTTAGTTTTACATGCATTACAAATTGATCCCTTTGTGAATGTAACAGATGCCAGCAGGCTATTTAAAGCTCTACATAATCACTTGTAACCAATTAAGATTGTTGAATTGCATTGCTTTTGGATTTCGTTAAGCTGGGTAATGATCTTTGGTTGCCTTCTCACGCACTCTGTATTGATCTATCTAGAATATATTAGCATGACCCAACCACCAGCAATACCCAGCATCAAATGTTTTGCCTTGTGTTTAGACATTTATGTCGTAGTTCTTGTCTAGTGTTACAGAACAGCTGACCATGAAACACCCCCAATACCCCTACATAGGGCACTGTTTGAGGGGAAAGCCATTTGTAGTGGTGTCTGAAACCATAGTGAATATTATCGAGTGCACTCATTCAATCCCATAATGCAACACAATGACGAGTGAACAACCGACGTACACTCAACAGCTAGAGAATACCCATAATGCACTGTGAGGGTTATGACAAATGAATTCCTTCGTCTCGCCAGAAGATGGTGCATGCAGCTGAATCATCCATCCATCCATCCACACTTTCCCAATTGCTGGTCCAATTACTGATATTACGGCAACTGTACAGCGTAATATTTTATTAAAAGTTTATTCACTCCTTCAGCTGGACTATATTAGTTGACTAATATAGGGAATAGTGAATAATCCATGATCCCACTCCTCCTTACTCACCTCTACTTTTCTATCTACACTCTGTCATCTTAGAAAAGAATGGCAAAAATCTCCAAAAATAAAAAATGCCTCGGGCAAATGGGAAAATGCATTCTAAGGCAGCTTGGAGGGAGCTTGCAGGTTATTACACAGTGAACCGTAATGTCATCTCCTCTTAAGTGAAGAATTCATCTTACTATTTTGCTTTGTGGCCCATCATTATCTGTTCTCTCTACCACTGTCGTCTTTTGACAGCCCCCTTGCATGTTTCTGTATGTGACATTTTACATTGAAGAGTAATACACCTGTATTACTTGTGGAGGAGCCCTTCAATGACAACAACACATTAAAAAAAAATAAAAATAAATGATAATTATATATATACTGTATATATATATATATATATATATATATATATATAGATTCTTAAATGTCCTTGCTTTCCTCTTTTGTTTGTACCAGCAAAGGTATCAAATGTATAAAACATTTAACCAAGTAACATTTATGCTTAAGGTTAGCTACTGTAAGTGATTTCTGTGCATCTAGTGGCACAAAACAGAACTGCAAAAATAACTAGATTTTCTAAAGAATAAGTATGTAGTGTTTGCCTGTGCAAAACTCTGGGTGTTTACTGGGGCATTGCCCTGCACTTTCATTGGTGTTATGGATAGGTTGCGAGTTAGTCCAATCTTATGGCAATTTAATGTGGTAAACATTTTACTTTTTGGTGGCTAATTTGTATGATTTTATTTGTACATTTTCATATGATCGCATATGCCCAAGTGATGGTTATATATAGGGATGGGGTTAGGAGTAAACCTTCCTGCTTGCTTTCTTCTAAAAATTCACCTTGGACAAATTCATATGAACTCATCACGTTGTAAAATAGTTCCCTTTCATTCTGTCACTTTCGACGTCATGTAGGTGACAGACGAATTGAGAGCCCCAATTCGTCAGTCACCAACGTGACGTCTCCATTCCCTCCTTCAGGGAGCGAGGGTAACATACGTAATCGAGACATTCTCTTTCAGTCGGTCACTTTCGACGTCATGTCGGTGACCGAAGAATTGAGATCCCCAATTTGTCAGCCACCGATGTGATGTCTCCATTCCCTCCTTCAGGGAATGAGGGTTACATGTGTAACTGAGACGTTACATTTTTTTCTGTAAGATTGTGTTGGTTGTTCTGGGTAAATGCTTGCTTTGGGAAACTACTAATAATTAAAAACATCTACTAAAAAAATTCCAAACAGTTTCACAAACACTCCCATTGGTCAACAAACAAACAGCCCTGCCCAAACACACACACACACACACCTACAAGTTTGCTGATTGGTTAACATGCACAGGCTGCATTAAAAAAAAAAAATAAGGAAAGGAAGCAACCATATGTAAAACTTCACATAAAATAATGACATTCCATGTCATCCTTCACAGGATTCTGGAGTTGCAGGAGAAAGGAGACCTGGATGTCTTGAAACAGAAGTGGTGGCCTCGGACTGGCCGCTGTGACCTCAACAGCCACAGTAATGCCCAACCCGATGGTCGGTCGCTCAAGCTGCATAGCTTCGCTGGCGTTTTCTGCATCCTAGCAGCAGGGCTCCTGTTGGCCTGTCTGGTGGCCGCCCTGGAAATTTGGTGGAACAGCAATCGCTGCCGGCAAGAGCAGCCCAAAGAGGTGACCGAGCTCAGGGCGCGGAAGACAGAGCAGGGAGAGGATACTGCCACACTCTACTTTAAGGATCCCGCAGCAGACGCGAGCCCCGATTTAGTCTAGCTCCAGTATACACAGTTATAGGTGTGCCCTGATGAAATCAAAATTGGTCCCCCGCCTACTTAACATAACGACAGATTTTATGTGTGCTTGGGGTGTGCACAGTGCCCTTGATGAAGCAGGCTTTACAATTTAGAATGCCACATTTACTAATAAGCTGTGATTGTAGACCATTTTAGACCACAACAGCTCTGCTTCAGAACCTAGTGAGTTGCTGTGTACTGTCTACAACAGGCAACTACCTTCCAATGTAGGATTCTAACTAAAATGGAACCTCACTACATAGACAGCAACATTTATAGTTCTGCTTGGTGAGCTCAATTCCAATATTGCAATTAGCATATTGGTAAGTTAAAATGTGATACTCCAAAAATGCATAGTACAGTGTAAGTTATTTTATTGACAACTTTCAGTATTTAATGTATATTCAGCACTATCTTGGATCTTTTTTTTTTTTTCATTGAGCTCATTGCTCTGCATTCAGAAATGTCTTCTCTCTACTGATTGGCTTCATCACTCTGTCTCCTCTCCACCAATAAGCTGGTGTGTGGTGGGCGTTCTGGCACACTATGGCTGCCGTCGCATCATCCAGGTGGATGCTGCACACTGGTGGTGGATGAGGAGATACCCCCTGACAATGTAAAGCGCTTTGAGTGCCTAGAAAAGCGCTACATAAATGTAATGAATTATAAAAAATAAAAAAAAACTAATGCAATAATGCTTTCAATTTTGACCAAAATAAGGTATCTAATCTTACTTCTGAATGAGCTTTTACATTGTGACATGCTTATGATGCCTTGAAGTGTGTCTAGGTTGACATTTAGAACAGAGTTACTGTATTCCACCAATTACATTTTTCTTTGAATCCAAAGTAAGAATAGTAAACACTTTTTCATTCCGAAGTTCTCTATGGAGGCTAAATCATATTACTCTTTTTTATATTATCCAAAAGATTATCAGACATTTTCAGCTGAAAAAATACCTCAAATACAAAATTGTTTCAGAGCAACAAGCACCTTGGCAGTGGCAAAATATTACAAATGTTTTTTCCAGTATTCTATACCAGAAATGTCCTTAGATCTTTGGTAACCTTGCAATGGTCATCTCTTTAAATTATTCTTTCTTCCATTTGATTTTTTAAACAACAGTTTATACCCATAATTGTGCCTTCATGATGCAATTAAGTGTCTAACTTTAGTGTTCTCTTCAAATCAGCTACTTTTAAATATCTGAATAATTGCTTCACTTTATAACCTCTTTTATAAACCTTTCTAAATCCTCATCCACTGCCAATGAAACTGTATGTAATAGACTGGACCAGGGTTGATGTGGATCCGTAAACTAAAGTGTGCGCAGATTGGGTGCTTGCATGATTCTGTCTGCTCAGATATTCTTAAAAAAGAGCCACCCCAAAAACATAACTCAAACCCCAAACAGTCAATAATCCCTAGTAATTTACTGTGTGACATCCTGTTGCAATTATATGTCAATGTGGACAAGTTTTATGGATTTAATTATTGGATTTATTTATCTCTATATTTTCTATTTTACATTTATTCTTCATTTGTTTATGATCTCATGCAGGTTAATAAGGATTACAGACTGGCAAGGGTTTCTGGTCCATTGACATATAATGATATTGCTACTGCTTCATCGGAGGGGAGCAAGGACATTTGGACAGACAGAGAAAAAGACTGGGATGAAGCAGAAGCTATTGACACAGGTCAGAATAGAATTGTAGGCCTCTTTTTTGATTGGCTGGGAATTAACTGGACCAGATGTAGAAGCCATCTAACATTAAAGATTTCTTTTATTTTGTGTTTTAGTTGCCTCATTTAGTAGATTCATCTTCCAAATTGTGTTGGGTTTAGAATGACGCCTCTGCTTTTCCTGCATTTTTAATTTTTTAATTTTGTTTTTTAAGTATTAGCAAAATACCACATTAATGATGATAAATTATTTTCCAGTTCAATCCAAATCAGTGTTAAGCACACTTCTGCTGTTTAATTGGTGGCATTTATTTTATTCTGTTACACCAAATACACAAAATAATGATCTTTAAAAAAGCATCATATGACCCCTTTAAGCTATTGCAACATGATTATGAACATATTGTAATAAGAGTTCCACTACTTGCGGCAGTGATGACTTAATTAGTGTGAATCTCTTTCATGAATCAGTGATGTACATTTATGTAATCGCCCTATAATTTAAATGACTAAACACTAAAGAAATCTCGTAATTGTGTTAAAAATGATGCATGATTCATTTGCATATCTTCAAACGAAGGCGAGGATACATCAAATTCAGTCAAGTGCTTGCTTGGTGGTGTACATGACCATGAAAGAAGCAACAAGATTCCACAAGGATAAATGTCATTGCAAATAGCGTTGGTAGGGCAGCAGATGATCTGGATTTCAGATCTCAAACTTTTTTCCTCCTCCTGTGTAACAGGAAGGATAATCACAATATCGCAATCAGAATAGGACTCAAATTTACACTTTAGAATCATTAAGATTCTTAACAAGATCCGCTAGTAAGAAGGTTAGCTGGAAATTATTGCATGGCCTGAAGCAAATCTAGAATGCACTCTCCTTATAGATGATTGGAAAGCTTGTTGCTCAGGTTTTGGATTAAAAATTAACCTGTTCGTTATCATGATGATTGACATGAAAGCTGAGTTTCGGTAGTTTCACCACCTGTTATCTGTTTGCAATAATAAAGCTAGGTCTCTGAACCTGTGTTCTTTTACTTTCTGCAAACTGTGGATACAATTTACAAGTCACAATTTACCATCTGTTGATTGACTATGGTGAAATCACTAAATGAATAGATACACTATTTATAGGACAAGAGGAGTAAATTGGTAGTACACATATTTAGTCTGGAAGTCATTGCATCCGGTTAGACAGATAATGCCCAGTCCCGCATATTTCAGCACATCCAAATACACTAATCAGATCTGAAAATATTGCGTCCCTAAAGAGTCTAAAATCGTTGCAGTAGCCTACCTACGCAACTCTCCACTGGAATCAATGGAAATGTGGCTGTAGTCTGACAGAAACCAAACATGTTTTGGAAAAACACATAATTGAGTGTTTGTAGCTGAGAATAAGCAATCCAGTTATTTCCTTCAGTTCAGTTATTATTTTATTTATTTATTTTTTTAGTTTCCTTGTTCCCTTTTTCCAGCAAAAGTCTGCATTTATATAAGAAAAGGAGAAGAAAAAGAACTCCCAAAATCTTCTGATCACTCCCTGCTTCCCTCTATGCGCTAAAGTTTATCATCACTGGGTCAAAACTTCCACATTTTTCATATACTTCTTTCATAAACGGCTACATTTGTGTTTCTAAACAGGTTTCTGAAATTCTTTTTTTTTTTTTTATATATAAAAAAATATAAATCTTACGTCATTATACCTTAAATTTTAACCCAACTCTCTTCATTAGTTAAGACAAATAGGATTACTGAACAGCGATGAGATTGTGGGAAATGTGTGGAAGCATGTATCCCCTTGGAAATATTTGTAGTCTGCTTCAACCTAACATGACAGACTAATTTACCCAGTGCAATTGCTTTGCAATTCCAGGCATAACTCCTGACCTATCCCTCCCTAAAGCTTCATTACTCTCTAATGTGTCTTTGCATTTGATGCTGCAAAGCTTCATTAATCTACATATTTGAGGATGCTGTGAGATCTTAACAAATAATTTTGTGTAACAGATTGTGACCTTACTAAAACAGTGGTGGACTCTGGAGCCAATCTGTATTTCTTCTGCATAATTCAAAAAAATAAATATTCAAAATGAATTGTAGATTAGATGAGACCTATGGACTAGTTAGGTCTCTCAACCTTGGCTTTGAATTACTAAGCTAAATTTGCTAAGTTCAAATAGTATTCAAGCAATGGAGCAATATTCTCTCCTATGGACTAGTTAGGTCTCTCAACCTTGGCTTTGAATTACTAAGTTAAATTTGCTAAGTTCAAATAGTATTCAAGCAATGGACCAATATTCTCTCTCTCTCTCTCTCTCTCTCTCTCTTTTTACAATGTAATAGTTTTATTGTTTGATCCATATATACTCTGAACTTAATAATTCCTAGAGGAAACATTTACAGATGAAGTTGCTGTTCTCTAGCCATTCTTCTTATTGAACACATGTTGATAATAAGCAACTGCTCTTAACCACTGTTGGCCATTCTGACACAAAGAGCATCAATATTTTTATGCTCACTAAACTAGTTTCTTAAATTCCTTATTTTGCTGGTTAAAATGTACACCTTGTATTTTTGTAAAGAATGATTAATTCTTTGCATATACATTATCTGAGCTCATAAGCTCACACCTACCTAAAACCTAACCAATTCTCAACAATATAAAGCACGTAACAGGCACATACATGTAATAATAATTCATTCATAACAATAATAATTGCAAATTAATTAATTGATTAATTAATTAAATACATCTTTATAAAAATATATTGCAAATACATGGATTTCAAGTTTTCTGAATTCATATAAATCTATACTACTACTACTAATAATAATAATAATAATAATAATATCAGTGTAATGTAGATAAATTCTGGATCTGTGGGGAGGATCATTGAGGAAACAACATTAGCTTTTCACCTGGACTTAATTTTCTCATAGTTTTTATTTTCATAATGCAGTGGTTTAACATTTTTATGTTTTGCATAGTGGTACAAGAGAATAACTATGGTATTTAAAAAATAATAAATAAATATTAAAAAAACAATAATAAAAAACCCTACATCGTAAGTAATTTTACCACAGAGTGCAGCATATACTTACATTACAATATAAACTGCACTGTTTTTTAGGCAATAATATATATATATATATATTATTGCGTGGCCTTAGTCAACGCGGAGTAAGGCCAGCGAGTCACTAAACGCCATTGACTATTTTCACCTCTCACTAATTTGGATTATATCATTGCATCGCTCTCAAATAACTTATCAGCATCATCATCATCATCAATTCAGCTCAGCGAAAGTCCGAACTTTTCACGTTAAGTTTCATTTATTTCATTGACTGATTCACACAGAGGCAAAGACTGCTTGTTTTCTTTATATTGTTGTTTTTTAGGCAATTATATATATATATATATATATATATATATATATATATACACACAGTATATATATAATGAGCTTGAAACAAACTTTGAAAACACTTTAAATTACTTAATTCCAAGTACACAGTTTTAAAATGCATGCTGTTTTAACTTAAAATTAACTACAATCATAATTCTTGTACATTTTAATGTTGATGTCTTTTATGAAATGCAGGTTGGTTCCAGCACTAAAGTTGTTAGTGATGTTAATTGTAATGGCAGGTTTAGTGTCACTCGAACATTATTATTTTACATGCCCAATGGCCAAATTTGATTTCAAGGTGCACATTCTATAAAACTTCTCTTTCAAACACAAATAAGCCTTACTTGCATGGAGCTTAAAAGCAAAAATCCCATCCTGGAACCAACAGATCTCAGCCTCTCTGTCCCTCCTTTCTTCTCTCACCCTCTCTAGGACAAGGAGGTGAACCTGGAACAGGTGCATCGGCGTATGAACAGTCTTATGGACGAGGACATGGCACACAAGCAGATCCCCGCACCATCTATCGAGATCTCTGCCCTGGACATCGGCAGCATGCCGCCCAGCCAGCAGCGGGAGGCTGTGCGAGACTACCCGGGCACGGGCCTGTCTGTGAGCACCTTCCTCCCGGAGCAAGCTCATGGGGTGGGCCGGACACTGGCCCAAGGTCCTGGCAGCACCCTACCCCTTCCTCTCAGCAGCTCCACCATGCCCTCCATCCAATGCAAACACAGGGCTCCCAACGGGGGCCTGTTCCGACAGAGTCCCGCCAAGACGCCCATGCCAATGTCCTACCAGTCAGTACCAGGAGGACCCATCCCAGAAGCTATTGAGCATAGTACATCCATCTAAGGTCATCGTCACCATGTGCTGCCTCACACTTGCTTTTCAAAGGAAGAAAGCTGAGCTGCTGTTGGAGCTTTGGAAACTGTGGTGGTGTAAAAAGAGGGGGAGGGGGAGTATGTAGAGATTTTTATTATGAAAAAAATGAAAACATGAGAAATAATTTTTTCTTGTACATATTTGTAAATACTGAAAGAGCAAAGTAAGTAAAAGTGTATTTTGAATATTCTCAATTTTTGAAGTTGAGTTACAAAAACAAATGAACAACAAAAAAGAACATTTAAAAATAATTCAAAATGACTGTTTGAATGGCTTTGTGAATTTTGTTCTCTGTGGGTAAAGACTCATTCATTGTGATTGTTTTCTAAGTGCCGAAATAAAAGATGTCTCTCCACGTTTTGTTACTAGATGATCATACACGGCTGTAGGAACCCAAAAACTGAGCGCTGATAATTATGCACCCCTTTTACAGTCATAAA
>NW_015653519.1:656792-667943 GCF_001515625.1 Sinocyclocheilus rhinocerous | reverse complement strand
TATATATATATATATATATATATATATATATATATATATATATATATACACACAGTATATATATAATGAGCTTGAAACAAACTTTGAAAACACTTTAAATTACTTAATTCCAAGTACACAGTTTTAAAATGCATGCTGTTTTAACTTAAAATTAACTACAATCATAATTCTTGTACATTTTAATGTTGATGTCTTTTATGAAATGCAGGTTGGTTCCAGCACTAAAGTTGTTAGTGATGTTAATTGTAATGGCAGGTTTAGTGTCACTCGAACATTACTATTTTACATGCCCAATGGCCAAATTTGATTTCAAGGTGCACATTCTATAAAACTTCTCTTTCAAACACAAATAAGCCTTACTTGCATGGAGCTTAAAAGCAAAAATCCCATCCTGGAACCAACAGATCTCAGCCTCTCTGTCCCTCCTTTCTTCTCTCACCCTCTCTAGGACAAGGAGGTGAACCTGGAACAGGTGCATCGGCGTATGAACAGTCTTATGGACGAGGACATGGCACACAAGCAGATCCCCGCACCATCTATCGAGATCTCTGCCCTGGACATCGGCAGCATGCCGCCCAGCCAGCAGCGGGAGGCTGTGCGAGACTACCCGGGCACGGGCCTGTCTGTGAGCACCTTCCTCCCGGAGCAAGCTCATGGGGTGGGCCGGACACTGGCCCAAGGTCCTGGCAGCACCCTACCCCTTCCTCTCAGCAGCTCCACCATGCCCTCCATCCAATGCAAACACAGGGCTCCCAACGGGGGCCTGTTCCGACAGAGTCCCGCCAAGACGCCCATGCCAATGTCCTACCAGTCAGTACCAGGAGGACCCATCCCAGAAGCTATTGAGCATAGTACATCCATCTAAGGCCATCGTCACCATGGGCTGCCTCACACTTGCTTTTCGAAGGAAGAAAGCTGAGGTGCAGTTGGAGCTTTGGAAACTGTGCCGGTGTAAAAAGAGGAGGGGCGGGGGGAGGGGGAGTACGTAGAGATTTTTATTATGAAAAAAAATGAAAACATGAGAAATCATTTTTCTTGTACATATTTGTAAATACTGAAAGAGCAAAGTAAGTAAAAGTGTATTTTGAATATTCTCAATTTTTGAAGTTGAGTTACAAAAACAAATGAACAACAAAAAAGAACATTTAAAAATAATTCAAAATGACTGTTTGAATGGCTTTGTGAATTTTGTTCTCTATGGGTAAAGACTCAAATTCATTGTGATTGTTTTCTAAGTGCCGAAATAAAAGATGTCTCTCCACGTTTTGTTACTAGATGATCATACACGGCTGTAGGAACCCAAAAACTGAGCGCTGATAATTATGCACCCCTTTTACAGTCATAAACCTTCTTCAACCTGCAAACAGTGAGGCCATTTTAATTTTGCTTCCTTTTCTGATTTTGGTTGTTGATTACTGATATAGATTTATGTGCTTGTATTGAGTTGATATTGTTTATGGGTTTACTGAACAAGCAAAGGCTAACCATTCAAAATAGTATAGCAGTGACTTGTGCAGAAATGCCATGTCAGACAAGCTAAAACTTTGCAATCATGGCAACAGCACTGAAAAAAGTTTTTTATTTTTTGTTTTGTTTTGTTTTGATTTTTTGTTTTGTTTTAACTGTGTTTTCAGACTATTTTGAGACTATCAATCCGTGAGCACAACCAGCCCAGAGAGAACAATTATATTCCAGAAACATAACAGCGACACTTTAATTTGTCGCACATCAAGGACATTTTACACCAGTTCATGCTGTCATTTGTAAAACAGCTGTATTATCATTGCTTTTCTGATATTCTGCCAAAACTTTTTTTCTTTTTTTGTACAACTGTACAACGCCTCACACAGAGTATATAGACAAAAAAAACTTGTATATGAAATGATTTTCATAATTTACATGTTGTGATATCTTTTTTCCTAATGAGTTGCAAGGGAATACTGTATGTAATTGGTGTAAATGAAGCTATGTTGGTATGCCCACAACTGGACAAACATCTCTTGCAGGCAATTATAATAGTCCAAACACACATATGAATTATTTTTTACTGTACAATTAAACTTTTACATTTCTTTTTACATGCTGTTTTTTAATCGTTTTTCAGGAGGGTCGGACCAATTATGAATCTCAGCCGTGTTATGTTAGTGACCTAAACCAGAACAACCTTATACACTCACTCCATTTACAGCTACCTGTGTGTATTTTCCTGTTGCCATTCCGCAGACCCTCTGAAATTTGCCGTTCATCAGCTCACAAAGAAAAGGACATTTGTCAGCGTGGAGCACATAGACCATTTTCCGAGAAGATTTCACCCTGCACATGCTTGTCAGTCATAACTCAAGGTTGTATCCTGTATATTTTGTACAAGCCCAAGTAGTTACTAATGTGAACCAAAGTGATATATTACACCGTGTAACACAACCTGTGACTTTGAGATGCCGACAGTGGTGGTAAGGATGTGTAATTTGTAGGGTTGAGTGTCTTCACTGCCTTACACTTGTGCCCCTTTGATTTCAGATAAAAACATCCAATATTCCATGAAATATAACAGTATCATAGCATAGTCTGTAACATTACATCTAAGGGAGACTCTTATTTTATTTATGAATATGCTGCTTGGAGTTTCTTAATCTTTAATAAAGAAATATGGTTTACATTGTTTGATTGATGCTTCAGTAATTTCGCAGTTGTAATTTGGTGAAATACTGATGTTTGTTGGGTACAGATGAAGATAAAGTACACTATCATCATTATAATCAACAAAATTTTGTACCTTAGTATATTTTCTTTCTTCATATTTTTGTACCATTTTGTGTTCCAGAGCATTGTTTCATATGTTTGGACCTGTTTCTGAGAACATCAGAAATTAAATTAGTTAATGGCTCATCAGATGTAATAGGATGCATTCACAGTTTTATGAGAAAAAAATTTCCCTGAAATAGTTGTTGGATGTAGCCAGACCAAACTGTATTTGTTGCAGTGACATAACAAATATCTTCTCAACAGCATATGTTATTCCCATATTTGTTGTGGTGATGTTATAGTAATTATAACCAAATTTAAAATAAATATAAAAATGTATTGCAGAATTGACCTGAAGCCAAGTCATGAGAGACTGTTCTTATGCAAATTAACTAAAAGGTGCATTTTATCACTAAAAACAATAAACACACACACAGTTTACAAACTGTGTAATGAAGCAATAAGCAATAAGTTGTGATTTATAATGATTTTAAAACAGTTTAGGGGCTTTGTTAAGCATAGAGCGGAACACCAGCTTAACTTTTCTAAAATGACTATAAATCACTGTTTCACAGGGCTTATTGCTTTTATACAATGTAAGGATGATGTAAAGAGATCACATGTATGTGTTTATAGAGTATTTTACAACGGCTTTGAATGTGGCTTACCAGATCATAATCAAGGACCAGCACTATCCTTTTTTATGAAGAGAGATTTGGCTTGTGCCCGATTCACAAAGAAAATAAGATATTTGTCACTGAGGCAAGTATCTCTACAAAGATAATAAATTTAAAACAACATCAGTTTAAGTAAAATGTTTGATAAATTTCGTGTATTTCCCAAACAATTCACAATTCATAAGTCATGACGCCTCTCAGAATATATTTTACTATTAACAGATCTGGAATGGAAGGTAAAGTTGCTGCTTTTGCTGTAAACTTTCTATTGCTAATACACACTGTAGTGAACATGCATGACCTGCAGCTGCACTAATAGATATACATCATAGTCCTTGTAAGCAGATGTAGACAGGTGGTGCAGGGGAGGAGAAAGACATCAATAAGAGAACTCTGATGCAGTGAGATGCTTGCTTATGTGTAGCAGACTATTTAAATGTGAGAGTAGATGGATCAAGCAATCATTGACTGCAAATTACAAGCCGAGGTCTCATCAGTTTGTGCTATGTATGTGAAACTTTTATTATTGTTGTTTATTATTGTAAATAATCTGATAATCGTAAGTTATCATGAATTAGGTGTACATTTCAAACATCTTTATTGTTCATCTTGTTAATTGAGTGAAATCATGTAATCTAAATTTATATTATATTGCAATAATGTCATTCATTGATTAAAAATGAAGGCATGTATCACTGCTAAATACAGGTGGAAATGGGGTCTAAATTGGATTACTGAAACCAAATATGGAAATGCATGTGACAACATTGCATTGTAAATGCCATTCTTCCTTTAATATGTTCCTGTCAGCAATAGAGAGGAGTAGTAATACACTCCAGTAGTGATCTTCTCTCAAAAAAGAAGCTACACTAATGAATCACAATTGTAAGGACAATGCTTGGAACACAAACCTAGTACATGCAATGAACGGAGACTCAGAGTGTGGGTGTATCTGTTGCTGCCTCCTAGTACCTCTCAGCTGGAGTTTCAGAAAAAGGAGTGTTTACTGAAAGGGTACTGCAATAAGGAGATTACATGTTGGAGCTTTTCCAGTCCAGTGCTGTGATTGACAGTTGACATTAGAGCTGGCACACCTTTCCCATCTCTTTGCTGTGTCATGTTCGTTTCTTGTTTATTTAGCCCCTGTGTTGCTAGTGTTCTTTGTCAGGTCCTGTCCCACCTTGAAAGTAACATTGATGTGCTCAGTTCCTGTTTATTCTTTTTCTTCTCATAGATTGTTTATAGAGTCTTTATACTAAAGTGTTTAGTGCTTCATTAAAATATTGCATCTGAATCCTGCTCTCCTGTTTCTTAGTTCACCTGTTGTTATACCAACCATGCAGGGAAACTCTAATCTTCTCCCATGTGAGCCATAAACTCATCTGTTTTCAAGTAACCCTGAACACCTTGATTAGCTGGTTCAGGTTTGTTTGATTTAGGGTTTGAGCTGAACTCTGCAGGACAGTAGCTCTCCAGGAGGATGGCTGGGAACCCCTGCTTTAAGGACAAAAGTCAATTTGAAGATAGTGCCAACTAAAGCAGGGGTTCTCAACTTTGGAAGTTGAGGTCAACTTTCCTTGAGAGTTCAGCTCCAACCCTGATCAAACACATGTGAACAAACCAATCAAGGTCTTCAGGATTACTAGAAAGTTACACGCAGGTGATCAAGGCTGGAGAAAAACTATGGAGGAAAGTGGACCTTGAGAGCCAAAGTTGAGAACCTCAGGACCTGAGATTCACCCTCTTATGGAATTAGACCTTTTGAACTCGCTCTTAGACATAAGACTGAGACTGAGAATGGAGCAGATGTCATCTTTACATATAAAAAATTGCATATTATGTTTGATTATTATGCTTCAGGCCCACCAATACATCATCACTCATCAGCAATTTCACAATGTGGTTGGAGCTGAAAGTAGCCATACAGTCATGAGTGTAAAGTGAGCACAGGAGGGGGCTCTTAAGGGATTAAGGAGAAGTGTCCAGATAAAGTCACAGCATTGATTGTGTCACACCATTTGCTGTTGACAATAAGACACATGCCCTTGATTTACTGGCTTCTGATGTTCTATCCCTAGGGTGTACTGAGAAACAATTGGCCGTCTACACTGCTTGATAGTACTGACAGGGTCAGCCATGTTTCAGTCAGAGAGAGCATATTGCAGTCCCTAAAGTCTTTTTGGGATTTAATTCTAGCCTATCATCCTGCTTGAGCTAGAATAATGTTGTGGTCTATTTCATGAATCCAGTAAGTTTGAGTTTAGTTTGAGCAAACATGGTAACTTGGCTAATCTGCTCCACTTTATATTATGTGACCTTAACTGTGTCCTTACATTTAAATTAAAATTTTAATCATACATAAATTAATCATGTTTGTTCAATTCACTTATTTGTTTGATAGTTATGACTGAAATTAATATACTAAGTTGTTATGTCAATGGTTTAAATGGCACCCATATACGTACAAGTTTTTTTTAGAATTATTGCAATGAAGAAAGGTTTACATTGCTTTAATCCAGGAATCTCATTTGCGGAAGGATGTTGTTCATAAATGCAATAATAAATATTACGAGGTGGTCTCTTTCGCTGCGACTGACAATAAAACTAAAGGTGTATTGATAATTGTTAGAAGAATTGTTATTCGTTACTTACTACAAAATAGTCAGAAGTCAGAAGAGCACTGACTTTAGGAAAGCAGGTTTGACGAATCAGTGGTCTGGCATCTGCAAGTTAGACTCCTAAAAACAAATTTGCTCACGTGCAAACAAGTACGCACACAACCGCGGATGATTCATTTTCCACTCAAGTCGAGGCTGGTGTGTGCGATTGCAATATACAGTATATCTTCTGAGATAATATGGTAAGTGTTGTTGTAATGATGTGCGATCTGACATTATCAAGTATATCACCAAATCACACACAGAGAGTGCACGTTTTTAGTTGTTTTAATACTACAATTGATTGCTTCTGTTGTCCTCATTTGTAAGTCGCTTTGGATAAAAGTGTCTAATAAATAATAATAATAATAATAAATATATATATTTACTCCTTTTCCATTTTGCATTTACTTGTACTTTTACTTTCAATACTTAAGTATGTTTAAGATTTAAAAAATACTTTTCATACTTAAGTACAATAAATATCACATACTTTAAGACTTTTACTCAAGCAATATTCTAAACGGTGACTTCGTCATTTTCTGGTAAGATATCAGTACTTTTACTTGAGTATGGCTTTCAAGTATTTTATACACCACTGAGATCTGGTGACAATTTTTTTTATTCTCAGACTGTTTCTACTGAGCAACTTAACCAATGCATAGCCTCTTTTTCATTAGTAGTTAGTAGATGCATGGCGATTTTTCAACCCTTCCCAAAAATCATACACATTATTCTCAGCTAGACACAAATCATATTCACGGATTGACTACATTTTTTGCCTCTTCTTCCTTGACCTCAATGCTGCTTGAAGTCAACATCTTTCCCCTTTCTCTTTCAGACCATAGCAGTAATTTTTTGAAGCTTTCGATTACCAAGCGACCTTCGCGAGCACCCAGATGACGCTTTAATACTAATTTATTAAAAGATTTTTTTTGTGATCAATTCAGAAGTAAATTATGATAATTTATTGACATCAGTAAAGGCTCGGTAGATGACCCACAGATATTGTGGGAGGTGACAAAGGGCTTCATAAGGAATTTTTCAATTTCATATGCTTCCTTTCGCCAGAAAATTCACCGTAAGAAAATCTCTGACCTGGAATCCAATTTCCGATCATTAGAACAGGCAAACCAACATACTTTTTCTAATGGTACGGCAGCTAAACTTGAAACTGTTAGGAAAGAAATATATAGTTTAGTCATGAAACTTATGATATAGATACAGAGCCGAATTTCTTTTTCAAAGATCCAGACAAAACTATTATTTTCAAGGTAGCAGACCTAGCCATTTATTGGCTTTAAGACTACGTAATAGCGAAAAATTTGCTAATATTACAGCAGTCAAATCTCAAACCGGTGATGTTCTGACTGACCAGAAGAGTATAAACGACACTTTTCATTCCTTCTATTGTGAACTATATAGCTCCAGCTCTAAATGTGAACCCACATCTTATTCTTCTTTTTTATCTACTCTTAATCTTTTTAGGGTTTTTAGCTAGACCTTTATCACTTATTGAATTAGAATCATCGGTCAAAGTTATGAGCAAAGGGAAATCCCCAGGCCTAGATGGCATACCAGTTGAGTTCTACTTGACCTTCTGGTCTGATTTGGGGCCACTTATGTTAGATATGAGGCAATATTCAATTGATCAAGGATCCTTTCCACAAAATATGAACATGGCCATTATATCTCTTCTATTAAAAAAAGATAAAGACTCTACATTATGTTCTAGTTACCGCCCACTCTCTCTAATTGGTACAGATGTTAAAATGTATGCTAAAGTTTTAGGCTGCTGCCTAGAAGGCTTTATGACCAAACTTGTTAATCATGATCAAACAGGGTTTATTAAATTTCGCTCTGCTTCAGATAATCTGCGAAGACTACTTCACATAATTTCCTCATCTGAACAATTGATTTCTCCCTCTGCAATACTCTCTTTAGATGCAATGAAAGCATTCGACCATTTGGAGTGGAACTATTTGTGGGCAGTGCTACATCACCTAGGTTTTAGCTCTAACTTTATAAATATGATTAAAATCATCTATTCTAATCCCCCATCTACCATTCTTACTGGCCAGATAAGTTCACAATCATTTCCAGTTGGAAGAGGCACCCACCAGGGTTGTCCTCTTTCACCTTTACTGTTTGCTTTATCTCTACAATCTCTTGCTCAAGCTGTACGTCAGTCAGAACTTATACTTCCTATATCGGTTAGGAACACTTCACATCACATATCTTTATTTGCAGATGACATATTGGTTTTTTTTAGACAATACAGTTCTATCAGTCCCCCACATTTTAAAGGGGTCATAGGATGCTACATGCTGCCTTGCTCAAGGGTCTCACCTCAGTCGTGGTATTGAAGGTGGAGAGAGCGCTGGTTATTCACTCCCCCACCTACAATTCCTGCCGGACATGAGAACGGAACCCACGACCTTCAGGTTACAAGTTCGACTTGGAATGGTAAACGCCCCCAAATTAGATTATCTAATTTACAGCATTGCAGATCAGATGGGGGCTGGTCCTTTCCAAATTTTAAATTATACGCTGACTCCTTTACTCTTTGTGCATTGTCAGCCTGGTTTAAACCAAATGTGTCAACCTCATGGTGGGCTATTGAAGAATCTCTTGTTTCTCCTCACAATATAAAGCATTTGGTTTTTGCTGGTGTCTCACTTAGACAATGTAAACTTCGTTTTGGCCCTGTCATAACACATTTTATTTCTACTTGGAGAACGGTGTCCAGAAAGATAGAGCCAAATTTAAAGTCGCATCGTCATTCACCTTTGTTCCATAATAAAAAATGTTTACCAAGTAAGAACCCATTTTATTGTCCACAATGGATTAAATGTAAAGTAAATTCATTTGGTGACATTTATGATGACAAAGGCCTGAAATCATTTCAAGATATTAAGGCTCTTTTTAATTGACCAGGAACCTCCTTTTTCATGTATCTTCGCATTAGGTGGGATGCACAATTGCCTGTACATCCTTTGCGAAAAGTAATTCTCCCCACTAATAGTTCTGTTGTTTTTTTTTCTTCAGTTATATATTCTTTTCTACTCAAAAACTCATACAAACCATTATCCATAACAACTATCTGTTCTAAGCAGAGGTGTACAGTAGTGAAGTATTTTTACTTTGCTGTAAAAGTACTTTTCAGGTGTCTGTACTTTATCAGTGTTTTTCTTTAGAAAACCTTACTTCACAACATTCCAAAGCATAATATTGTACTTTTTACTGCACTATGTTTCATATTAAATATAATTTAATACTTAATTACATTAGAAATCTATTTCTTTCTTACTTTTACTCAAGTAAAGTACTAAATTTTTTATGTTCTTAAGTATTAAATGTAAAACAAACAACAACTTTTATTTATGAAATGAAGTGCAGTACAAAGTATGACATTGGCTTTGGAATGAAGTGAAGTAAAGTTTTCCAAAGAAAAACACTATGATAAACTACAGATACTTGTTAAATTTACTTGAGTAAAGTAAAAATACTTCACTACTGTCCGCCTCTGGTTCTAAGGATATCAGTGGTGACATACAAACTTTATTTTCTGATCAAATTTGGGAGACAATTACATCGTCCTCAAAAAACCCAAATCATCAGATGATCCATTGGAAATTACTACATAGACTCTATCTGTCCCCTTTAAAGGGGTCATATGATGTGATTTCAAGTTTCCCTTTCTCTTTGGAGTGTTACAAGCTCTTGGTGCGTAAAGAAGATCTGTAAAGTTGCAAAGACTAAAGTCTCAAATCCAAAGAGATATTCTTTATAAAAGTTAAGAGTCAACCACGCCTACCTAAAACGGCGACCTGCAATAATGTACAGTATTTGAAAAATAATGTGTTTTTTGAACATTAAAGCATGTCAACATATTCTGTTACACCAAATACACAAAATAATGATCTTTAAAATAGCATAATATGACCCCTTTAAAACGCTTCTATATGCATGTGTCACCTTCCCCAAATTGCAATTTATGTCCGCAGAGGGCACTCAGTACATATTTACATTTTTTGGGGGAATGCACTTTCTCCTTTCTGGTCTCAGTTTGCTCATGTCATATCATTCCTGTTAGAAAAGGATATGGTTTTGACTCCAGATCTTATTTCTTAAAGGGGTCATATGACGTTGCTAAAAAGAACATTATTTTGTATGTTTGGTGTAATGCAATGTGTTTATGAGGTTTAAGGTTCAAAATCACATATATTTTCAACATACTGCACATTATTGTTGCTCCTCTATGCCCCACCTTTCTGAAACGTCAAAATTTTTCGATGCGTCGATTTTTACAAAGCTCATCGTTCTGAAAAGTGAGGTGTATGCTGATTGGCCAGCTATCCAGTGCATTGTGATTGGCTGAATAGCTCAAGCGTGTGACGGTGGCGGAGCAGGTGATGGAGGAGCCCGAGGCGGAGATGAAGAGCCGATGAGCAGATGGCTCAGACGACCGAGGCGGAGGCGGGGATCCGGAAGGCCGCAGTGGAGCCGTAGCAACAGAGGACCGAGGAGGAGCTGAAGGGAAGGAGGAGCCTGACAGAGCCGGAGGGATGGAGGGACGAGGCGCAGCTGGAGGAATGGAGTCCCGAGGCGACGGATGGACAACGACAGACCAAGGCGGAGCCGGAGGGACGAGGGAGCCCAGTGGAACCAGTGGACTGACGGGCCATGGCGGAGAGGAGGGAGCTAGGAGCCATGGTGGAGCCGCTGGGTCGACGGGCCGAGATGGAGTCTGGGACTCAGAGGCTGGAGGACAGGGATTCTCCAGCCACGCCGATGATGGAGACTGGCAGACCCGCCGTGCTTGCACCGAACAGATCTCTGGGCCAAACTTCGGAACGTAAGCCCTCTCTTGGCCGTATTCAGGAACAGGAACCCTCTCTGGGCTAAACTCGGGAACTGAGGCCCTCCCTGGGCCATACGTGGGAACCGCAGCCCTCACTGGGCTGGACGTGGAAACAGGAGCCATCCTTGTGCTAGACTCGGGATCTGTGGCCCTCCCTGGGCCATACGTGGGAACCGCAGCCCTCACTGGGCTGGACGTGGAAACAGGAGCC
>NW_015653519.1:647015-647884 GCF_001515625.1 Sinocyclocheilus rhinocerous | reverse complement strand
GGCTTGACGTGGAAACAGGAGCCCTCCTTGGGCTAGACTCGGGATCTGTGGCCCTCCCTGGGCCATACGTGGGAACCGCAGCCCTCTCTGGGCTGGACGTGGAAACAGGGGCCCTCTTTGGGCTTGACTCAGGATCTGAGGCCCTCCCTGGGCCGGATTCGGGAACCGCAGCCCTCGCTAGAGGCATCTCTCGACTCTGGTCAAGCGCTATAGCCATCTTTTGACTCTGGTCAGGGGCTAGAGCCAACAGGAGAATGAGGAGTCTTTTCCTCCTCATTCTCCTCATTTGGGCTGAGGTTAAAGACATTGCTGCTGTCATCATAGGGCTTGGGAGTGAATTGGCCGGCGGGCTTGACTCGGGAACAGAGTGTCTTACTGGGCTGGACAGGGTAACAGGACTGACGTAGGACTCCTACGAAGGAGGGAGGAGAGGGGGCAGGTCAGCATATAAATCTGATTCGGGATCCCCTTCAGCATTCCTCAGTCCCAGTTCCTCATTAAGCTCACCCTCAGCCATGGTGCAGGGGGTGGAGCTCCTCTCCGCACTCTCGCTGTCGGCCGGAGCCTGCTGCCATCTGCCATGATGGGGAGGAGCAGGGAACAGGGACTCCTGCCGGCTGCCTGAACCCGGAGGAGCCGTCGCTGTCCACTGGGCGGCGAAGGAGTGTCGGGCCGTCCACCGAGGCCTATCCACTGTTGCCGCCAGGCATCGCGGAAGAGTTTACCCAGTTGGTGGAGGGCCGAGCGGCAGTGTGTCTGGGAACCGGAACAAGATTTTTTTTTTTCCTCTCTCCCCTCTCTCGTCCAACACGAGAGGACCAGGCCTGGATTTTATTTTGTGTTTTGGTTCTGTTTGTGCGCGACAGTCG
>NW_015653519.1:644049-644948 GCF_001515625.1 Sinocyclocheilus rhinocerous | reverse complement strand
CTTTCCGTAGCGTAAAGATGTGGCTGCATCTCCAGTGCGAGCGAACACTGCAGCAGAAATCCGTTGCACTCCTCCGCCGAGCCAGAGAAGGGCGCTGGTCTGGCCATGGGACACTGGTCTGGCCATGGGACCAGTAACTATTGTTGTGGAAGAGGAAGCGGTGCTGGTGACGGGTGTGACCGGTGGTGTGACAGTGGCAGGGGTGAGTATCCGTTTGAGGGCATCCACGATCTCCTGGAACGGGTCGGGTGCACTCATCTTGCTGAATCCTTTGGGGTCCGGTCTTCTGTTATGGAAGGAGACTCACACAGAGGATTAGAAAAATACAAGGGTTGTTTATTTTCAGCAAAAGATGCAGATGGTACGTGCAGGTGAGTATTTGAGCTTTATATCAGTCTTTAGGGAAGATGAGGAGAGTAACACCGTATTTGGATTTCACAGGAGATCGTGGAAGGGAGACAGAGGACTGCACACACCTCAGATGATGAGTACACAGAAAATCCACGGAGCTGATGACTGGAACGGACTAGGGAATGGAACACAGGAGAACACACTGGAGGAAACACAGGAGGCAAGTATAACAGGCAGGTAAGTCTTTCAATGTATCTCACGGTTCCCGCCTCCTTCTTCACGACCTACGAACGTTGTTACAGGTGTTTATTTACAGCAAATGATGCAGATGGTACGGGCAGGTGAGTATTTGAGCTTTATATCAGTCTTTAGGGAAGATGAGGAGAGTAACACCGTATTTGGATTTCACAGGAGATCGTGGAAGGGAGACAGAGGACTGCACACACCTCAGATGATGAGTACACAGAAAATCCACGGAGCTGATGACTGGAACGGACTAGGGAATGGAACACAGGAGAACACACTGGAGGAAACACAGGAGGTAAGTA
>NW_015653519.1:624535-643193 GCF_001515625.1 Sinocyclocheilus rhinocerous | reverse complement strand
GGGTCCTCACAGGAGATCGTGGAAGGGAGACAGAGGACTGCACACACTTCAGATGATGAGTACACTGCACACTGGAGGAAACACAGGAGGCAAGTATAACAGGCAGGTAAGTCTTTCAATGTATCTCACGGATAGCATAGAGAGAGAGTCCACTTCGTTGAAACGACACCGGACACTGGAATGAAGTGAGGTGTGTGCTTTTAAAGGAGAGCTGATGATGATTGTAGATTTGTGACAGGTGCGTGTGATCAGTACTCAGGTGATGGTGTTCACTGTGATTGGAAGGTGGCTGAGCCTGGCCGATCTGTGACAGTACCCCCTCCTCCACGGCCCGCTCCTGAGGGCCGAAAACCCCAACGTCGTGGTGGTCTACCTCTTCCTCGGGGCCCAGGGCAATCTGGATGAGTGGAGTGAAAGGTTTCCAGCAGTGTGGGATCGAGGATGTCAGCTCTGGGAACACATGAACGTTCCTCTGGCCCATAGCCTTCCCAGTCACAAGATATTCTAAGAGACCACCACGGCGCCAGGAGTCCAAGATCTCGTCGACCTTGTAGATGGTACCGTCCTCCTGTCGGGCCAGGCTCTGTGGAGAGAGAAACAGGTGGATGGTGAGGTTTAAGCAGTGACACATGGAAGGAAGAGTGAATCTTATATTGTGAAGGAAGCTGGAGTTGGTATGTGACCAGATTTATCTGTTTGAGGATGGTGAAGGGGCCAACATATCTGGGACTGAGCTTCTTGCAGGGCAGGCACATCCTGATGTCCCGTGTTGACAGCCATACCTTCTGACCAGGTTGGTATGATGGAGTTTCAGCCCTTCGAAGGTCTGCGAAAGGCTTATGGTCACACCTAGGAGGGAGAAGAATGCCTTCCATACCCTGGAGATGAACTGTGGGTCACGGTCTGAAACAATGTCTTCTGGAGTTCCGTAATATCTGAAGATATTGTTAAACATGATCTCAGCAGTCTCCATAGCTGTGGGTAGGCACTTGAGGGGGAGAAGACGGCAGGATTTAGAGAATCGATCAATGACTACTAGAACACATGTGTTACCATCCGAGGCCGGCAGATCGATGATGAAGTCAACTCCTAGGTGTGACCAAGGGCGGTTGAGAACGGGCAGCGGAAGAAGCTTGCCAGATGGTAGATGGCGTGGGCTCTTGGAGATATCCGTTTGAGGGCATCCACGATCTCCTGGAACGGGTCGGGTGCACTCATCTTGCTGAATCCTTTGGGGTCCGGTCTTCTGTTATGGAAGGAGACTCACACAGAGGATTAGAAAAATACAAGGGGTGTTTATTTACAGAAAATGATGCAGATGGTACGGGCAGGTGAGTATTTGAGCTTTATATCAGTCTTTAGGGAAGATGAGGAGAGTAACATCGTATTTGGATTTCACAGGAGATCGTGGAAGGGAGACAGAGTGACAGGTGCGTGTGATCAGTACTCAGGTGATGGTGTTTGCTGTGATTGGGAGGTGGCTGAGCCTGGCCGATCTGTGACAGTAACAAGGACACCTTAAAATAAAGTGTAACCAAAAGAACATTGACCTAGATAAATAATATTGTTTTTTCATTGTTACTTCATGTTAATAAGTGGACCCTTAATGTGAAGTGTTACAGATTCATAAGTTCACCTGCCTGTTCAGTCCTAATTACTAATGGCAAACAAATTTGTTTAGTTATCCTGGATTCAGCTTGAGCTCTAAATTAACCCTCTGTATAACAGTATTGAAATAGAGAGCGGAAGAATATAATTGAGGAGGTAATGGGGAGGTGGTGGGATGCCAAAAAAAAAAAAAGGTAGCTGGCATGGCTCAATGACTGCCGCTTATATAGGTTCGTAATGATGATTGACAGGACTGAATGATTATGCTCCTCCATAAACTACTTTTGGAACTTCATTTAAATCAAAAGAAATATGATTAAATAAAGACTGAATCACACAATTAACGTAGATAATTACTTTTTCCAATAATGCCTGTGCCTTAGTCAACTTAAATTACTTCTCCTTTGATCATTAATTACATTTTTTTTGGGACATGTCTCATGTTGTGAGCTGTCCCTATTTATATAATTTCTCTTATCAATACACCTTAAATCATTAATATCAAACGTTCTCTTTTTACTTTATTATATTTAATAAATGCAGTGCAACATAAAAGCAGAGTCTCTGGGAGACGACCTAAATGAATAATCACTATTACTTCATCCCTGACATGAGACACAAACTCGCAGATAACAAGCATACGTTACCAGTCAAAAGTTTGATTTTGGTCACACTTCATTTTAAGGTCCAATTCTTACTATTAACTAACTATTAACTATGACTTTTGCCTCAAACTCCCAATTTGCTCTTTATTAATAGTTAGTAAGGTAGTTGTTAAGATTAAGTGTTGGGTTGGATTGGATCTAAAATGTGGTCATGCATAAGGCATTGCTATAACTTTTTTTTAAAGAAGCCTCTTATGCTCACCAAAGCAGAATTTATTATGATGAGGAAAAGAAAAAAGAAAGGGGAAAAAAAGTGAAATGCTATTACAATATACTCCATTACTCCAGTCTTCAGTGTCACACGATCCTTATGATCCTTGTCCTTGACTGCCTCAGAGGACAAACCCTTGCCCTCATCTAGATCTCCAAGCAAGTCAGCTTGGTAAACTTGCAACACAGCCATTGTGTGCAAGACTCCACCAGCTTGACCTGCCGCCACATACGCCTTGCCATTCAGACGCAAAGTGGTCTGAAGCGGTGGCAGAGCAGGAGTCTTTAAAGAAGATGACTCACCCTGGGAGAGATAGCTCATGAGCATCTCCTCTACAGGGGCATCCTTGCATATCCACGCTTAGTCACCTTCAACATTAGAATAATCCTCATGCTGAAAAAGATGCAGCCGAGCTGAATATGGATTGTCCCACAATCTTACTAACTCTGTGTAGAGGTCTGGAAGAAAGGGGGGACTTCTGAGGGAGGGGAGAAAGTGGCTCGTCTAATCTGCCACAGGCGGGCTTCTGTCTTTCGCATGACCAGACTAAATCAAGCCTTTTAGTGGCGCGTGCCATTACCTCTAACATTTCCCCGTATGTGGGACTGGAGCTAGGTTAGGAAGATTCTAAAGGTCCATACCCTTCTCAAACTTTTCTGCAAGCTCGACCTGCGAACCCCACGATCTGAGCATCTACACGCACCCTATTTACGAATTATTGGATTTCATTAACATACACGTTTAACTATCAAATATGATGTTTACAAAGCATTTGTGAATCCAGAGGAGAGTTTTCGGGAAGGTCTGTTTTACATGCAAATTTACTCAAAATTTACTTCTATATTTATTTATGTTTCTTGAATGAGGCCCAATGAGTGGATTCAGAGCCCTCGAGCACTGAACGTGTGTGCTCCTCACCAAGACACATTACACATAGATTGTGTGTGTCCTCGGGAGTCAGAAACCTAGGACATGGAGACACACACTTTCTAAAATGCTTACTTGCCTTGGTTTTTTCCATGACGCCTTCACACGCACTGTCAAACAAACGGCTCCTGAAGACAACAAAAGGTAGTGACGTGTTCGGCAGGTCCCCTCTTATACTTCTGGGCACCTACCTGTGACATCACAGGCTATGTGGGCCAATGGGACTGAAGTTGTTTCACACATGCTTCAGACAACGGTCCTGCTGGCGGCAGTCCCCATAGTGTCTGCTAGAGGATGCAGCGCAAGTTCCCCAGAAGGGGAATCCTAATTTTCTACTTATTGGTAGAAGGTGGTTGTTTGTAGCAGTTATGTTTACATATTTGGTAGGGTTAAGGATCTAGAATATGGTCATGCATTAATATGTGCTTTATAAGTACTATGAAACAGCCAATATGCTAGTAGTATGCATGCTAATAAGCAACTAGTGCTTCAGACAACGGTCCTGCTGGCGGCAGTCCCCATAGTGTCTGCTAGAGGATGCAGCGCAAGTTCCCCAGAAGGGGAATCCTAATTTTCTACTTATTGGTAGAAGGTGGTTGTTTGTAGCAGTTATGTTTACATATTTGGTAGGGTTAAGGATCTAGAATATGGTCATGCATTAATATGTGCTTTATAAGTACTATTAAACATAGTACGTAAATATGTAAATATGCTAGTAGTATGCATGCTAATAAGCAACTAGTTAATAGTGTATAATGTTCCCTAATCTAAAGTGTTATATTCATTAATGATGGACACAAAAAGTTTTCCTGTTCAACAGCACAGTTTGTACTGTTTGTAACGTAAGCATTTTGAGATAAATATTCTGGTATGTGGTTTAAACTTTGCTTTTTGGGAATATGCAATAGCAGGGTTCCAAGGCTCATCTGGACATTTGGTAACTTCTTTTTGTGGACACATACTGGCCTTTCTGACCTCAGAGGTCCTGAATGTCTATACCTGGTGACACAGACTCGGGGGTAATAGGAAAGGATTTTAAAACAAATCCCACTGCTGACAGATTCTCTGACTCACAATGAAACATCTCCATAACGGCACTCCCAAGTGTCAGGAGTTCTAGCAGCACACTGAAAGAACAGCGAAAAATGAAAAACACTTCCCCTTGCAGACTAAGCATAACTGTGGGGACGGTTGACAAAGAGAAACATCTTAACTGAAGATTTTGTCTTGCTGTCAGGCTTCAGAGCATTCTTTAGTTTCACATACAGCTGCACTCTGTTCAGCCTCACCGCAGATGTGTCCATTCACCTGGATCCACTGATTCCATTAGAGAGCTTGGTGGGTGAACAGAAGATGGAATACTTCAATTTACTACAATCATTCTAATGACAACCCTCTTCAATTTATTTATGGGTCCTTCTTTGGAAACCTGCCATTTGTCCAAGAATGTTTCAATAGTCAGGTTAGTGGTCAACATTTTTATTTTATATTATTTTATTTTTTTGACAATTGTTTTTTAGTAGCTGAATCTTATTCTTAACTAGTACCCCAATTAAAAATATCATAAATTAGTCTTACAGACACCAATTCAAATGTATTTTGGCCAGAATCTATGGTTTAAAGTTAAACTCTTTAATGATGGATTGTTTTTTTGTTTTTTGTTTTTTTTAACTTCACAAGTCATAATTGATGGACTGGAGTCGTGTGGATTACCTGTGGATTATTGTGATGTTTTATCAGCTTTTTGAACTCTCATTCTGACAGCACTCATTCACTGCAGAGGATCCACTGGTGAACTAGTGATGAAATGCTAAATTTCTCCAGTCTTGAATAGCCTGAATGTAAGTAATTTTTTTAGCAAATTTCATTTTTAGAAGAACTATTATATTTAAATTGTATTTTATTTTTAAATTGTACATGTATTAATCCATCTCAAATGATGTACAAAAACTTGTATGTGTTTTATGTTACATAATAGTGATAAAGCATTTACGTTTTTTTTGTGAACCTCACTGTAAAGTGAGAACCATATGGAAATCAACTGATGTGTTACTCATTTTTGTAGCTTTTTACTAACATGAGTTATCTTTAATCAAGTATTAATTATGCATATTTGTGATGCATAAAGTGTGACTTACACTTGATGTGTTAAAAATTCTGTAGGATCTGTACTAACGTTATTTAACGGTAAAAGAGCATTTATCAAGGGCTATAGCTGAACATTATTATTAAGTAACATTGGCTGAATATTTATCATTACACAACATTAGTAATGTCACGCTATTAATTACCAATTAAAATTGCACAAACACTTCTCTAAACATTTTCTGTGCACTCAGACAAAACATATTTTCTGAAAACCTTTGGCAACATATAATGGGAAATCTGTCACGCCAACTGATTTATGGCAGCAAGATTTGCACAGACAAGCAACGTAAAAGTAAAATATTTGCTTTGCTTCCACATTGGATGCTGTTTAGTCAAGTCAAGTCACCTTTATTTGTATAGTTCTTTTAACAATAGAGATTGTCTCAAAGCAGCTTTACAGTATTAAATAGGAAAATAGTGTGTCGATAATGCAGAAGGATTCATTCAGTGATGTCATCATCCAGCTCAGTTCAGTTCAAATAGTATCTGTGCAATCAAGTCGACGATATTGCTGGAAATTAAGTGAGGAATGTTTAGTGAGAAAGCAAAAATACTATACATTTGTAAGCAGTGTTTGTCTGTATAAACCCTGCCATGATACCATGATATTGAATTTTGTTTCAACATTTCTCTTTACTACGTATATTGCCAAAGATTTGAACTTTTTTTTTCTCCTGTATGCTCAGAAAATGTTCACATAAGTGTTTATATGGTATTGATTGTTAAATAATAGTTTAATGTGTTTTATGTCAAATATCCTGCAAATGTTTGTAACATGTAAACTTCCTGCCTTGGTCTCTCACACGCACTTCAAACACACAGCTCCTGAAGACAGCAAAGAGGATGACGTATTCAGCAGGTGCCATTTTATACTTCCGGGCATCCCGCCTATGATGTCATGGGCCAGGTGGACCAATAGATTGGCGTTGTTTCACACGTGCTTCAGACAACGGTCCTGCTGGCGGCAGTCCCCATAGTGTCTGCTAGAGGATGCAGCGCAAGTTCCCCAGAAGGGGAATCCTAATTTTCTACTTATTGGTAGAAGGTGGTTGTTTGTAGCAGTTATGTTTACATATTTGGTAGGGTTAAGGATCTAGAATATGGTCATGCATTAATATGTGCTTTATAAGTACTATTAAACATAGTACGTAAATATGTAAATATGCTAGTAGTATGCATGCTAATAAGCAACTAGTTAATAGTGTATAATGTTCCCTAATCTAAAGTGTTATATTCATTAATGATGGACACAAAAAGTTTTCCTGTTCAACAGCACAGTTTGTACTGTTTGTAACGTAAGCATTTTGAGATAAATATTCTGGTATGTGGTTTAAACTTTGCTTTTTGGGAATATGCAATAGCAGGGTTCCAAGGCTCATCTGGACATTTGGTAACTTCTTTTTGTGGACACATACTGGCCTTTCTGACCTCAGAGGTCCTGAATGTCTATACCTGGTGACACAGACTCGGGGATAATAGGAAAGGATTTAAAAACAAATCCCACTGCTGACAGATTCTCTGACTCACAATGAAACATCTCCATAACGGCACTCACAAGTGTCAGGAGTTCTAGCAGCACACTGAAAGAACAGCGAAAAATGAAAAACACTTCCCCTTGCAGACTAAGCATAACTGTGGGGACGGTTGACAAAGAGAAACATCTTAACTGAAGATTTTGTCTTGCTGTCAGGCTTCAGAGCATTCTTTAGTTTCACATACAGCTGCACTCTGTTCAGCCTCACCGCAGATGTGTCCATTCACCTGGATCCACTGATTCCATTAGAGAGCTTGGTGGGTGAACAGAAGATGGAATACTTCAATTTACTACAATCATTCTAATGACAACCCTCTTCAATTTATTTATGGGTCCTTCTTTGGAAACCTGCCATTTGTCCAAGAATGTTTCAATAGTCAGGTTAGTGGTCAACATTTTTATTTTATATTATTTTATTTTTTTGACAATTGTTTTTTAGTAGCTGAATCTTATTCTTAACTAGTACCCCAATTAAAAATATAATAAATTAGTCTTACAGACACCAATTCAAATGTATTTTGGCCAGAATCTATGGTTTAAAGTTAAACTCTTTAATGATGGATTGTTTTTTTGTTTTTTGTTTTTTTTAACTTCACAAGTCATAATTGATGGACTGGAGTCGTGTGGATTACCTGTGGATTATTGTGATGTTTTATCAGCTTTTTGAACTCTCATTCTGACAGCACTCATTCACTGCAGAGGATCCACTGGTGAACTAGTGATGAAATGCTAAATTTCTCCAGTCTTGAATAGCCTGAATGTAAGTAATTTTTTTAGCAAATTTCATTTTTAGAAGAACTATTATATTTAAATTGTATTTTATTTTTAAATTGTACATGTATTAATCCATCTCAAATGATGTACAAAAACTTGTATGTGTTTTATGTTACATAATAGTGATAAAGCATTTACGTTTTTTTTGTGAACCTCACTGTAAAGTGAGAACCATATGGAAATCAACTGATGTGTTACTCATTTTTGTAGCTTTTTACTAACATGAGTTATCTTTAATCAAGTATTAATTATGCATATTTGTGATGCATAAAGTGTGACTTACACTTGATGTGTTAAAAATTCTGTAGGATCTGTACTAACATTATTTAACGGTAAAAGAGCATTTATCAAGGGCTATAGCTGAACATTATTATTAAGTAACATTGGCTGAATATTTATCATTACACAACATTAGTAATGTCACGCTATTAATTACCAATTAAAATTGCACAAACACTTCTCTAAACATTTTCTGTGCACTCAGACAAACATATTTTCTGAAAACCTTTGGCAACATATAATGGGAAATCTGTCACGATTTTATTTTTAAATTGTACATGTATTAATCCATCTCAAATGATGTACAAAAACTTGTATGTGTTTTATGTTACATAATAGTGATAAAGCATTTACGTTTTTTTTGTGAACCTCACTGTAAAGTGAGAACCATATGGAAATCAACTGATGTGTTACTCATTTTTGTAGCTTTTTACTAACATGAGTTATCTTTAATCAAGTATTAATTATGCATATTTGTGATGCATAAAGTGTGACTTACACTTGATGTGTTAAAAATTCTGTAGGATCTGTACTAACATTATTTAACGGTAAAAGAGCATTTATCAAGGGCTATAGCTGAACATTATTATTAAGTAACATTGGCTGAATATTTATCATTACACAACATTAGTAATTTCACGCTATTAATTACCAATTAAAATTGCACAAACACTTCTCTAAACATTTTCTGTGCACTCAGACAAAACATATTTTCTGAAAACCTTTGGCAACATATAATGGGAAATCTGTCACGCCAACTGATTTATGGCAGCAAGATTTGCACAGACAAGCAACGTAAAAGTAAAATATTTGCTTTGCTTCCACATTGGATGCTGTTTAGTCAAGTCAAGTCACCTTTATTTGTATAGTTCTTTTAACAATAGAGATTGTCTCAAAGCAGCTTTACAGTATTAAATAGGAAAATAGTGTGTCGATAATGCAGAAGGATTCATTCAGTGATGTCATCATCCAGCTCAGTTCAGTTCAAATAGTATCTGTGCAATCAAGTCGACGATATTGCTGGAAATTAAGTGAGGAATGTTTAGTGAGAAAGCAAAAATACTATACATTTGTAAGCAGTGTTTGTCTGTATAAACCCTGCCATGATACCATGATATTGAATTTTGTTTCAACATTTCTCTTTACTACGTATATTGCCAAAGATTTGAACTTTTTTTTTCTCCTGTATGCTCAGAAAATGTTCACATAAGTGTTTATATGGTATTGATTGTTAAATAATAGTTTAATGTGTTTTATGTCAAATATCCTGCAAATGTTTGTAACATGTAAACTTCTGTTTGCTAAAATGAAAGACAGCAATTAGTAAAGAACATACATTACTCACGCTAACATTTATTTATTTATTCATTCAATCATTCATTCATTCATTCATTTATTTAATTGTTTATTTATTTGTTTGTTTGTTTGTTTGTTTGTTCATTCATACATTCATTACTTAGTTGATGTTTATTTCTTTTTATGTATTTTTTTATCTCCAGTGGTAGCTAAACATTAGATTTAATCTCTAGATTAAATATGAATTGATAATAAAATGTATGATAATGATAATAGTAATAATAAGAAGAAGAATAAACAAACATTAAAATGATATTTCAATATATTGAAAGTGAAAGATAAATAACATTATTTGTTTGTCATATAGTGGTCTAATGTCTAATTTAATAAGCAGCAGGAACTAAATTTTAATAGCTCTATTTCCTGAGCTGCTGCTGCCCGAGCTCATTAATTCTGTTAAATCCTGACAATGCTATTGCAGTAATGTAAATTCACTTGTAGGCCTATGCTTTATACTTAGGTGTTGCCAACTCTTGTTTTGCTCTTGTCTTCTGCACTTTACATCCTACTTCCTTACATGTTGATAATGCATTAAGATGTGCTACAAATTAACAATCTCTCACAAATTCTTCAGATTTGTCTGCTAAGGATTTCCCTCCAGTTTACATTATTTTGATTTATTCAACAATCTACTTGATTGTTGTTGCTGTTGTTGTTGTTTTACTGTTAGGGTGTAATTCTTAGCTTGTCCCCTGAGGTAAAAGGAGAAAAGGACATCTGACACTCTTACACTAACCTTAAATGATGTGTGTACAAAACTCACTATGTAACTTTGGCATCTAGGTAAAGATCACAATTGTCACGTGTATGTTCTGTGTTTCTGTTCTCCCTGCCTTGTCCTAGTTTTCCTTTGTTGCTTGATTAGTTAATTAGTTTCCACCTGTGTTCATTAATTATCTTATTAGTCGATCGTTTGGTTTAGTATAAATTGCTTTGCCTTTCCTCAGGTTCTTTGTCCTGTCTCCGTCGTGTTAAGAGGTTGTTTTCTCCTGTTTCTCCCACATGAATTTATTAAAGACTCTGTTCGTTTGACTACCTGCCTCCGTCGTATACCTTCGAGCTCCTTCGCCTGGCAACACGTGACAGAAGACAGGACCAAAACAACAAAAAAAAGTAAACGGCGCTCCTTCTCCCCGTTTTTGTTTTCCCTGTTTTTTCCCCCGCGATCATGGAAATCGCCGCTTATTTTGCCGCCTTAGCCTGCAGAGATCTCCCCTTCGTGGAGTACACTTGGGAATTCTGCGGGCTCGCCGCGGCGACAGCTTTGGACGACGCCACACTCAACTCGCTGTTCTGGATCGGGGCTAATTACTATCACCCCGTGGACCTCCCAGACACCACTGGACTTAGCTGGAGGGAAGGGATCCTCCAGTGTCTGGAGAGCGTCCAGCCCCGATCCAGAACCAGCTGACTCAGGCCCACCGGCCGCCGCTGACTTAGCGCTCCTGGACATGGCGCTGCCTCCGGAGTTCTCGGCTCCTGTCCTCGCCCCGGAATCATCTATGGAAAGTTCTCCTTCATCTCCGCTGGTCCCGTCCAGCCCTCCTTCGTCTCCTGATTCCCCTGAGTTAACCAGCCTTGCACCTCCAGAGCGCCCTCCAGTGTTCACTCCTCATAAGCGCCCTCCAGAGCCCACTCCTCGAAAGCGCCCTCCAGAGCGCCCTCAAGTGCCCGCTCAACACAATCAACACTGGAGTCTTTCGCGCATACAGATGATCCAGATACTCTCACACTTTCAGTAATGATTAAAGGAATAGTTTCCCCCCTAAATATAAATGTGCTGAAAATGTACTCGCCTTCAGTCCATCCAAGATGTAGATGGCACATCAGAACATATTTGGAGAAATTTAGCATCATTTGCTGACCAATTGATCTTTTGCAGTAAAATGGTGCCCCAGCCCTCCTTCGTCTCCTGATTCCCCTGAGTTAACCAGCCTTGCACCTCCAGAGCGCCCTCCAGTGTTCACTCCTCATAAGCGCCCTCCAGAGCCCACTCCTCGAAAGCGCCCTCCAGAGCGCCCTCAAGTGCCCGCTCAACACAATCAACACTGGAGTCTTTCGCGCATACAGATGATCCAGATACTCTCACACTTTCAGTAATGATTAAAGGAATAGTTTCCCCCCTAAATATAAATGTGCTGAAAATGTACTCACCTTCAGTCCATCCAAGATGTAGATGGCACATCAGAACATATTTGGATAAATTTAGCATCATTTGCTGACCAATTGATCTTTTGCAGTAAAATGGTGCCATTAGAATAAGAGTTTAAAGGTCACATATTGTACACCTTTCTGGAATTTTATTTTAGGTTTTGATGTCCTTTAAGAATATATATATTTGCGGTACCAAAAACCATCTCAATATATTTGGCCGATCTGGTTTCATGGTTAAAGTTAACCTTTTCGACATGTTTTCCGTGTTGTCATTGCTCAGCAAGTTCTGACCTCATAGTAACAATCCTGTCAGATCGTCCATCCTTTGAGTGAGAGTGTAATGTTACAGGTCGGCCGATCTGGTTTCATGGTTAAAGCCTTTTCGACATGTTTTCCGTGTTGTCATTGCTCAGCAAGTTCTGATGTCAACTTTTTATGGAAGTCACAATGGTTCGTGAAAAATCACAGCTACTTTATGCAGGCTGTGTGCATTTTACTGTGGACTGACTGTTTTGAAACTTATAGGGTAGTTAAATAGCCCCTAGACCTCAGTTATCATGAAAAAAGCCAGGAAATTTCAGTTTTGACAATATGGGACCTTTAAACCACTGATGAAAACATTGCAATAACCCACACGACTCCACTCCATCAGTTAACATCTTGTGAGGTGAAAAGCTACATGTTTATAATATACAAATCCATTAAGATGTTAACTTTAAACCATTGCATCTGACTAAAACATTCATAATATTGCTTTCTCCAGTGAAAAATTTGTCTTGTCTAAATATGGAGAGATTTTGATGCGACAACAGAGGATGAACCTTATTAGCATGCCTCTCTTTACAGTATTTTAGACAACTCAGAAAGTGCTACAACAAAGATTAATGACATTTTAAATCAGGTGCTGTGTTTGTAGATTACAATAACTTTTTACCGTGCATTATTGATTCTCGTTCAGCTGAAAAAAAAATTGGGGAAAAAAAGCTTGGAAAAAATATGGGGGGGGGGGGGGGTGTGTTCTACATGTGCAGCATCCCAATCATGTGACCTTTGCGCATTTCTCGACAACCAGTGCACGCTCATCAAGCCCAGACTGAGAGATTTGGAATTCAAGCTAAACTTCAGAACACATTATCGATGCAATTCTACACCAGATCAAAAAATGAAAATCAAAGATGCTGTTCTGAATATAACTTCAATCAACCGTCATTTAATACTTGACATACTGCATGGATGCCGCTAGATGTCAGTATAACTCCAATGCAGCATCACCAACTGAACCTTTTACCATTAAATAAATTATGAAAACAAAATTAATAATTATAGGGCATTTATTATAAATAATGTATGTCTCGGCTCATTGGGTGCATTCTAGGATTGCCTACCAGACATACAATACATTCATTGCAAATGCACACTGTTCTTAAGGGGGGCATCTTCCTCCATCCAACCCTAATTGTTATTAATTATAAATCTATTTTGCTGCATCACAATAGAATGCTGTGGTACAATACACATGTGAATATTGCTGCCAGGCGTAGATAGTTTTGAGTTACAGCATTCACTTATGTGCACTCTGAACTCTGTCCACCTTTATTTTTATCATATTTATTTGCCCATTTGTATCTCAACAAGGTTAATAAACTTGATAAAGTATGTAACATGATAGAAGATTTCCACCAGCATTTATGATTGTGAATTAAAGTAGACATAATGATGATGAATGACTAGAATTAAAACAGTTATTTACATGAATTGCTGTTAATAGTCAATGTAATGCATGTCTTTATTTATTTATTTGCATAGATGCTGAATGGGTGTTTGCATGGATGAGCCTGTGCCCTAAGTGCACTGTCTGTCTCTCTGTGTGTGTGAGTGTGTGTGTGTGTGTGTGCGCGTGCGTGCGTGTGCGAGTGAGTGAGTGAGTGAGTGTGTGTGCGTGCGTGCGTGTGTGTGTGTGTGTTAGTACCAATGTGGTGTAGAATCTGCAACAAATATTACAGGAAAAGTCTATGACAGACCTGATGTATAGATCTTGTCAAAAAGGCTAAGTGTACATGACTGGATCGCTGTAAAGACATCATTAATTATCATTCACTGTAGCCTTTTTGCAAAGACATCCATCACAAGTCAAGCAAATCTGCAGCAACCTGTTCAGAGGAAGAAATCTAGACTTGCATTCCATGGTTAAATGGTTAAAAAGCTCTCTGTGTCTGATACATGTGCATTTGGCCTTTGACAATTTCCTGTGACAGCCTGTAAATAACTTTTTTTGCCATATATTAATCAAATTCTCTCAAGGACTGGAGGAGCCTCTGGCTTTTCTTCACTATTAGGCTGTAACATTGGCTATGCCATTTAGCTAATTTACTGAAAACTATGCAATAGCCACTAAATTAGGGTTGTGACCTGAATGATGCTTTGGGGTTAACACAAAATGAAAACAAAGTCTTATTTCAGTGAGACAATTAGATGCCCGGACATGCGGTATTAGCTCAGTAATTCTCTCTTCATGAGCTAAACGAATGTGGCAACACAGTCTCATTGGCAAAAATGTGACTCTACTGACACTTTCCAAAAATGTACCTACACATATAGTTCACTGCAGTTTCCAGCTGAAATGTATGGTTAAAAAGAACAGTAACTGGTACTTCTTTTCACACTAATTATGATTACAGGGGCAACTTACTGATTAGTAAAGACTTACTTTTCACACAGTCCCTTAAAACCTTTTAGCATTGTGCAAGACTTAAAAGCTAATAATGTATCTTTTTTTTTTTGCATCACATAACCAGCTCAATAAATATGTTTTCTGATGCACTAAACTCAGTAACTCAGCTGGTACAGTATTGCATTAGTGATGCAGAGCAGTTAGTTATACCGTAGATCTCACAAAACAATAGGTGAGTTCAGTATTAAGCTTAGTTCACAAGCTAAGCAATTTATTTTGCTCACTCTTTCAGTAGAGAGAGTATTGAACATTATGTAGCTCAAACATCTATAGAACATGAAATTTGCTGGAAAAGGCTCCAGCATCCCTGCAAACCTACAGTATGTCGGACAAGTGGTTTTGAGAATGAATGAATGAATGAATGGAAGGATGTTAAGTGAATGGAATCTACACTAGTATTTGGAATATATGGAATCTAATATTTTTTCATCTTTGTGATATTTCCAATACTACCAGAGATTGTCAGAGCCAGTTTAAGCCCAGCTAGATGTTCCACACTATGTTGCTAAACATTGCCTACTGCCTAACCTGCGCCAACCCAATAGCGAATTAAGTTTTAATTGATCACTGTACGCATCACATAATGAGTTTTTTTTTAATTATTATTTCAAGGCAAAATATTTGTACCCCCCAAATGTTGCACATTATGAATGTCTCAGAGCCAGTTTAAGCCCAGCTAGATGTTCCACACTATGTTGCTAAACATTGCCTACTGCCTAACCTGCGCCAACCCAATAGCGAATTAAGTTTTAATTGATCACTGTACGCATCACATAATGAGTTTTTTTTTTTATTATTATTTCA
This sequence comes from Sinocyclocheilus rhinocerous, assembly GCF_001515625.1. Classification (NCBI taxonomy): domain Eukaryota; kingdom Metazoa; phylum Chordata; class Actinopteri; order Cypriniformes; family Cyprinidae; genus Sinocyclocheilus; species Sinocyclocheilus rhinocerous. The sequence goes on along the minus strand of NW_015653519.1, from coordinate 628,002 downwards.
AGGCAAAATATTTGTACCCCCCAAATGTTGCACATTATGAATGTTTCCTTTGCCTGACACACCAATTTCAAACTACGATACAGTTACAAATTATGTTTTTGTATTATGTATTATATTCAGTGTGGAGTTGCCATTGTTTAGTAGGCACTCCCTTCAGCATCATCCAACACACTCTATGCCCATAAATATGTATTGCCATGCATAAATTGTAAGATTTGACTATCCAGCAGTCTCGAAACATGCCCTTTTCATCATTATGTGTGTCCACATTGTGTGGCTAAACAAGCATTTGTGCACAATGGAAGGACATAATGCTTTAAAGGCAATGCAAGCTTGTCTGGTGATTGATCATTAGTGGGATGCTGCTATAAGGAGCATGATCAGGGAATAGTAATTATCCAGACGCATTCATGCACAGCATTGGGTATACACACTCATTCATTACAGCCAAGCTGAAATGAGATATGGCACAGCAGATCAATCAATATGACACATTGAAAAAATATGAAGCCCAACATAATGATTGATCCACTGCATCCAAGGAATGTGTTGGGAGCTAAATGTATGGTTATACATTGTTAGACATATTATCAAATGATAAGGATTTTTCTGTGAGAATGGAATGTATGGTGTTGACCATATGTTTTTTACATTTTTATTTTTAAATAAAATAAAATTGCAAGACCATTTAGAATGTAAACTACTACTGTTTTCAGACATGATAACAGACGTTTTATACTTGTGCTACAACTTTTTGGCTTGTGCTACAAAACTTTCAACCTCTGTAGCACCAGTGCTATGTGAAAAAAAAGTTAACGTACAGCCCTGATTAGGGATGTAGAATAAGGTCATGCAGATTATATGCTTTATAAACACTAACAAACAGCCAATTAGCCAACAGTTATTAATAATATGCATGCTAATAAGCAACTAGTAAATAGTGAGAATTGGTCCCTATACTAAAAGTTTACCAATTACAATTTCATAAACAGATGAAGCTGTAAGGTTCATTCTCAGTAAAAGGTGCTATTTGTGTCCCCATGACTCATTGTGATTGTATTTGTTTGTGAATAATGACCACCTAATTTTTTGATAGTTATTGTATTAATATATAGGGATAGACTGAAAAATAAAACAGATGAACAGCTTATCAAATATAGAAATGCATACTAATAATTACCACAAATAATTTAATGTCAAATCATTATTCATTATTCTCTTTCCCATAATTACGTCCCATCTGGGGTTTAGGAGCACAATAAAACTATCAAAACTAACAAAAAACACATAAAAATATAATCAAATGTTATTTTTATTTCAATTGTTCAAAAATTTAGAAGCCATAGCTTCACGGTGGCCAAAGGCCAAAACAATCAACAAAATCTAGCATACATCCTGATCCTTGCGCTGTAATTAAGCTGATTAGCTGAAAAATATCGTACAGGATTTTCAACATCATGGACATCATCTTGCAGGAGGACAGCACCAGCATTAGTAGCATTCACTTCAACATCAAACTTAAGAAAATGAAACAGAAAAATTGTGGTTGTCTTTTCTTACCTATTGTAACTTATGTGACTTATATCCATGTCAAACAGCTTCTCATACAAGAAAAGATTTGATTTTGTCCACTGGGAATGGATTGTTGGAACGTTGTTGTTTGCTAATTACTGCAATTATTCATAATAAACAATGTGAAATTCCATTAATTTAATTAATTGTTTCAAGATTGTTTCAAAGCAGTTTTACAGAAGATGCATCTTTCATTGATACAGTGTCATTTGTTCCTATATTGAACAGGAAATCTATCATTAAATAAAGAATTTTCTTGTGTTTTTGAGGCCCAGTGAGCAGTCATGACTGTGCATACCAAGACAAAGGAGGGAAAGCAAATGAGAAGGATTAGTGTAGCTGATGATCATATTATTTCAGGTAAAGATAATCATTTGCATCTGTTATGATTTCAACGGACATAACTGTAATGCTAGGTTATGAGATGCATTAAAGTCCACCCACAAGGTTTTGACTAAAGCAACGCACACATCACCTGCTGGTAATATCGGTGATCAGGACATTGCATCTGGGACTATGTTGCAACAGCCTTTCCTGTAATGTATTCAGAATGAGAATGACTGCAGCCTTGAGATCCATCTGTTAAGTCTAGATTAAGTTTTGGACAGTTAAATTCCCATAAGATAGAGCTACAGTATGATCTGTGTACACATCAAAGGTGCTTGCGTCAAGCTGCCATTTTCCTACTGCCTACTTATCTTTGCCTCTCTTAATTCCCTTGTGTAAAAAGCAGTTACTTTCTATTCACCCTCTATGTTTTAGGTCATGACAGCTTCTGACAGTGTTTGCTAGGTGGGCAACAAAACTCTGGTACCATCCCACCATTCCTAGAAAATGCCAAAGGCTTTTTAAGTCACAGGGAGTGGAATACTTCATTTTGGTCTTTATCTGGGTCGACCTTAATTCCATTTACATACATGTCCTAAAAATGTTAATTGGGATAGGAAAGGATGACACCTTTTTACATTTAATGTGAGGTGTGTATGCAAAGCAAGTCTTCTCTCTATTAGCTCCCCAAACACATGTGCCATGAGAAACCTGCCAGTATTGACTCTTTAGGTTTAACAAGCTGAATATATGAACTCTAAACATTTGTGCACCAGAGGCATGGGGTAAGCATACATTTGAGTTTTTGCATTGACCTTATGATAATCTATGTGCACCTGAAATGTGCCATCTTTCCAGGGCACCAAGACTGACAGAGATGCCCTAAAGAAGAGTGATACCTTCATTCACTATCTTCTGGATGTGTTCCATTATAATTTTTGTTTCTGTGGTGACATTTTGAAGATTCCTCTGCAGCAGTTGTCTCACTTTTTTTCTAGTTGCAAATCCAGAAGTAGACATGGCCAATGTTCTTTCACCATTTTCTGGACAGCTAGAAATTCACACTGTGTGCAGACTTGTCCCACCCTAGTGCATTGCATGTCTTGCGGCTTTCTTAAGGAACGGTCAGCAGTAGTGGATTGGATTCAGGTCCAGTACTCTTTGGTAGCTAAAGGGCAAGAAAAAGAGAGAAGTATAATCTTGAACACCTCCTAGTGGCCTAGCAAGATAAGCACCCAGGTAGCCACGAAGGATTTGGCCCGATAATGGCCCAGATCCGGCAGGCCGGAAGAAATAACTCGGCCCGGCTGCGATTGCCAGACTCGACATGGACATGGGATGAATGACGCCCCAGAATTGGCCCAAATACACTGGCCCGAGTCCGGCTGCCAAAACTGCCGGCATTGGGCCACAATCACAGAGACAAGAATTTAAACACTTAGCCGGTACTGGCCCGAGTCTGGGTACTAAAACTGAGTCAACACCACCGGCATTGGGCCACAATCACACAGACGAGAAATGAAACACTTAGCCAGTACTGGCCCGAGTCTGGGTACTGAAACTGAGCC
>NW_015653519.1:622035-623814 GCF_001515625.1 Sinocyclocheilus rhinocerous | reverse complement strand
AACGCAAACCGTGCCGAGCCGAACCGTGCCGTGCCGTACTGAGCCTTGCCTAGCCGAGTCGTACCACGCAGTGGAAAAGCGCCATTAGCCAGCACTGGTCCGACACTGGGTACTGAAACTGAGCCGACACTGGGTCACAATCATGACGACACCTAGCCAGTACTAGTCCTGTTCGCTAAACAGCCTGGTTGGAGCTAAACTCTAGCACTATGTCAGCGAACTCACAATTATAGCTTCATTATAAATAAACATTATTTTGATATTATATGTGTAGATTTATTAAAATGATACTATATGCTTGATTATCAAATGTTTACTCACCAGGGTAGCAAGTTCTTCTGGTTTTCTGGCAATTAGCAGCACAAAAAGCCCATCAGGTTTTGACATTAGATGTCAAAGCTAGTGCGCATGTCTTGAAACTCATATAGCAAAAATAATGTTAAAGTTCCCTTAACCACTTTAAGCTTGTTTCATTATATGAATTAAATCATTAATTTCCAAATGTAGTTAAAGAAAAAAGAGAATGTTGGATAAAAGGAAAAAAATATTAATAGGAATCAAAATAAAAAATACACTAAGACCCACTATTTCTTTGGTCTTAAGAAATAACATGGGCAGTAAAAGATATTATGTTTAAGTTTAAGTGTCACTGCTATATATTTACCACATTGTAAACGGAGAACCACCCCCAGCACTCAACCTAAACTGGTCCGTGTCTGCATGGCCATATATCAGCCAAAATCAGACCAGCCCTTATGGTCTGTAATCAGGCCGAATGTGACTAAATGTGCCGTGTCTCAGTGCAAATCGGGCCAAATCTGCATATCCAAAGCCTAGCCAAATCTGGCAACCATTACTGGGCCAGAGCTGGTTCACTTTTGGTGAGCCGCTGCCAGAACACAGCCGAGTGAGCTGACACTCAGCCGCAATTGGCCCGATTGCGCTGGCTACCTGGGCAGTATGACTATGCCACCACAGGGCAAGTAGTTGATGTATAGAAAGCAAAGTTCACAAGGTCATCATAATGGATCGAGAGCTTTTGCATTTAGACTTTGTCCTGGATCTTGTCTGCAACCCATAACCGAGTGACTAAATCGTAGCCTAAATGTTAGAGAGTCAGATTGCAATGGTTGCCGGTTCGAGTCTCAGTACCAGCAGGAATTGTAGGTGCGGGGAGTGAATGTACAGCCGAACAGCTGCTTACTGAGCATGGGTTACCATACTTGGCCACATGTCACATCACTTCACTTAAATCCTGGTCAACATGGAAGTCTGAACGGCAGGAGTAACCAAACACATCACACCTCTTTTGCTCTCATCCCACTGGCTTCCTGTTGCTGCCTTCATATAATTTATGGCTTTGACAGTGGCCTTCAGGACTGCCACCAGCATAGCATCTTCCTACCTTAATACACTCCTATAAGTGTATGCTTCCTCCTGCCAATTACTATCACTGAATTAGTGGAACTTGGTTGTTTGTGGCACAAGGTCACTTTCCAAACCGTTCACTCTTTTTGTTCCTCTCTGGTGGAATGAGCTATCGGCCTTTAACCTATCTGCTGAGATGTCACATATATTTGCACCGATACCACTTTTTCCGGTACTCGCCCGATACCGATACTTTTATTTTTGGTACTTGCCGATACCGAGTACCGATACCAATATTTTCATTGCATTTGTACATTTTTTAAATATTGGGTACAGAAACCAAAAGAGTATGTATAATGTTAGTTGGTTAACTTCATTTATCAAATAGATACAGTCAAACCAAAATCTATT
>NW_015653519.1:619223-621817 GCF_001515625.1 Sinocyclocheilus rhinocerous | reverse complement strand
CTCAATCCACTCAGTGTGCTTTGTTTATCAGCTCGCTCACATCAGCTATACAGGCATTAATACTGAATGTTTTATATTCATTGCATACATATACTTCGTAGACATCTTTAATCTCTAATAACGCCATTCCGCTGTCTGTTGTCTGTGTTTCTTTGTCTGAATATGGCACTTATCACATGCTGTGTGGTATCGGCGTTTGGTATCGGGGCATTTTAACAAGTAAGAGTAGGCTACGAGTAGAGGAGCTCGGTATCGGTGCATCCCTACTTATTTCAATATGTGAATGTCTCAGTAAAGCATTAATTGTTTGTTTGGTACATTTAATTGTGAATTCTTTGGTAAACCAGTCACATTTTGATGCAGGCTTTGCAAACAGTCTTTTACGGAAAGATATGAATCAACTAGTAATGTAACAACATTTAGGTAACCATCTTAATTTTATTCATTTGTTGATGTTTATGCATCAATAAATCAACCCAGTGACTACAAAAGCAACTTTACACTGTTCCATTTAGTAGCTTGAAAATCATCTGTTATTTAAAATGTGATTACATTATACAGTATACAGGAAGTGAGCAAAGAATGCTCCCTTTATCGTCAGAGCTGTCAATCACTTACTTTCACCCAAATGAAAATATAATACCATTGTCAACCCAAATCATTGTCAGTTGGTCAGCTGACCTGGCAGGCGTGCAGTTGCGGTGTTGTGAGCAATGTATTATTCCTGAAGTTCTTATAGTTATTTCTATAGTTTTTTTGTTTGCTTTTCCTTTGTCTTTGTTACTTTGTATAGTTTTGGTTGCTTTTCTATTGACACTGTTACCTATCAAGCACTCTAAATAAATATTACTTTACCCGTCACATCACAGTGAGTATTCAGGGTGCATCACTTCAGTGTGACCAAAGGCCAAAACAATAAACAAAAGAAATCTAGATCAAAACAAAAGGTATAAAAAATAACCTAAACAAATAAAAATGCAGATAACTTATCAGACTTCATAACTGTTATGTTTTTTTACTGTTATGTTTTTAGCACAGAAATTGAATGGTGAACTACTATACCTTCTTTATTCTCCCTTTTCCACTCTATTACATGAGAGTTCCCCCTACTGGACACAATCAATATAGTCATAACAATTACATGAACACAACAACTTAACAAATCAAAGTAACCAAAATAACAGCCAGGTCAGCCCCTTCACTCCAACTTCTAATAGAATTTACAATAGAAGGTAACATGGACAATGGGCATCACTATCTAACTTGCGTTTGATATAAAATACTTTTGGTCTGTCGAAAGTAGGAGGAGTCCATGGAGCCCTCAATTCAATGCGAGCAAAGCTGGAATGAACTCATCTAATAATCATCTAATAGCAACAATGTTCTTTTCTTAAGGTACGTGCCAACAAATCAGCTTATACCATTGTAAGGGAAACAGGTCAATTTAGCTCAAAGGGAATCCTTTAATATTTTATAGGGAATTTGGACAGAATCACTGTTTTACGGCTGATCACTGAGTCAGCCAGCGATTCACTGAACGAGCCGTATAACATCAACTCTGCAATGGATATTAATATCCAAAGTATAGTGAAAACGCTATTTATTAGCTCAGTAACAAGATCGGCAGTTTAAGACATTAACTTGTAAGCACAAAACACAAGATACTTCTCTTTTCAATATGAATAAGACTTTATTGGATAAATCTAAGACAATATAAACTAATCTAACACATGAACACACGCATTCACACATTCACGCAAGTTGCAGAAAGAGAGAAAGTGAGGAAAGAATGAGTTTAAGAGAATGAAAATCTGAAATCCCAAGTTTATAGCAATATGTGCAATTGCATAGACCTGAACAACCATCAATCACTTAATTAACCCTCGCATTGAGTTCCTCAATTAGGTTAAAATTTATATTAAATGCACCAGTTCAGCTAGAATCTGGAGGTACTTGCGTTGCCTGTGCTTGTATATTCACTCTCAACGGAAAAGAAAAGAAACTAAAGTAAAAAAACGAAAAGAGTAAAGTTTGACGAGACTAGGTGGCGTTTCCCCTCATGGTTTTAGAGGAGCAGCTGGCGTATAAGCAAGAGCATTCTCAAAGAGCGCTAAAAAGCTGCTTCAAAACGCGGTGGTAAAAAGGCAAGGAAAAAAACTAAAAAGCATGACTAAAAGCATAGCTAAAAGCGATGACTAAAAGCATAATTTGATGGTGTCCTGAGTATTTAAACCGGGCTGTTGGACACATCCAAAATGGTGTCTTGACCAATTAGACACTGTCTTAGCTCGTGGTGTTGCGATGTTTCTCCTTTCAATACATAAATCAACACGTTATCTTATCAGTCACTTGCAGAGTATAATTTTGGACATGATTTCTATAACAGGAATATGATACATTTGACAAAGTATTGATTGATAGAAACGTTTAAAGCATGAATTTTCAAACTCATACATACCCAACATGAATATAATCCTATAAACTATTCAATAGTTATTCAAAATACATACACAATAAGTGATTAGCACATGATAGTCAAATGTGTGGGTTACATACATAATATGGAGTTATGCATAGAAATTATTAGTTGCTCA
>NW_015653519.1:610874-618444 GCF_001515625.1 Sinocyclocheilus rhinocerous | reverse complement strand
AGTTTAAGAGAATGAAAATGTGAAATCCCAAGTTTATAGCAATATGTGCAATTGCATAGACCTGAACAACCATCAATCACTTAATTAACCCTCGCATTGAGTTCCTCAATTAGGTTAAAATTTATATTAAATGCACCAGTTCAGCTAGAATCTGGAGGTACTTGCGTTGCCTGTGCTTGTATATTCACTCTCAACGGAAAAGAAAAGAAACTAAAGTAAAAAAACGAAAAGAGTAAAGTTTGACGAGACTAGGTGGCGTTTCCCCTCATGGTTTTAGAGGAGCAGCTGGCGTATAAGCAAGAGCATTCTCAAAGAGCGCTAAAAAGCTGCTTCAAAACGCGGTGGTAAAAAGGCAAGGAAAAAAACTAAAAAGCATGACTAAAAGCATAGCTAAAAGCGATGACTAAAAGCATAATTTGATGGTGTCCTGAGTATTTAAACCGGGCTGTTGGACACATCCAAAATGGTGTCTTGACCAATTAGACACTGTCTTAGCTCGTGGTGTTGCGATGTTTCTCCTTTCAATACATAAATCAACACGTTATCTTATCAGTCACTTGCAGAGTATAATTTTGGACATGATTTCTATAACAGGAATATGATACATTTGACAAAGTATTGATTGATAGAAACGTTTAAAGCATGAATTTTGAGGAACAAAAAGGTTAAAAGGTCTCATAAGGAATCTCTGTCTGGTTCTTGTCCTCTAGGTGGGGGGAAGTCAATCCAAAGAGCTTGTGATCGTGATTACTATCATGGATTTACATGTGATGGTCATGCTGTGCATCTCTTTGAACATCAATCTTGATTACTTGCCCCAAAATTGACAATCTCCTTCCTGAGTTGAAATGATCAATGTGTTCTTTTGTGTTAATGTTGAAAGCTGTTCTGTGAAAGAGTTGGTTAGTTAGACTTGCTTCAGACTTGTGGCGACAGGGTATCGTGGACAGATTTATGACGTGGTCTATCATCATCCTGGGCCTCTTTGTGGAATTTGTCTCTTTGGTTTGTTCAACACCAATCTGATTGAATCTTAAATTGTCTGATACACTCTGATACCCTACACCATTCTCCACTTGGCAATACGCTAGCTGGAAATGCACATCTGAGATAGAAAAATCAAAGGGTGTAATCAGTAAACACTCCAACAGGCAAAGAACTGGATCCAACATAGATCCAGATCCTGTAATTCAGCTGGGTAACTGAAAAATAAAATTCAGGATTTTCAGCACAATGGACATTATCTTCCAAGAGGACAGCACCAGCAATAAAGCTCTTTCTGATTCTGATTCTGATTTTGATCAGTAGCACTGATATCAACATCAAGCATAAAGTCGGAATTAAACAGAAAAGGCTTGATTGTTTCTTCCTTATTGTGACTTACTGTATATCCATGTGAGACAGCTTTTGGATCAAGAAAAAAATGTAGGGTAGGACTTGTTTTTGACCATTGGGAATTTAATCGATTGTTGGAATGTTGTTTAAACACTGCAGGAAAAAATAAATCATAGTGAATTGATTTCATAGTGACTTTAAAAGGATACAAATAATCAGGAGGGGATAAAACTGTAGTGGTACTTAAAAGTATCTTTACTTTCTCAAAAGCAAATGACAGTAAAGTCCACACAAATTTCTGAAAGGAAACTGCTTACACGCAAAACTATATTAAAAAAATTCCTACAAAATTTTATAATAACCCAACATCCCTAGGAAATCTCTAAGATCCCATTTAGTTCAAGACGCAAATAAATTGCCTGAATCTCTGAAGCAACAGTACAGACTCACACTTTGCCAAGTATGTAGAGATGTTCTGCAAATTTGGACAAATAAACAACATCATCCAAATATGCTTCACAATTTGGAACACTGACTAAAACCCTATGCATGAGGTGCAAAAAATGGCTGGAGCATTGCAAAGTGCAAAAGTCGCAATTATAATAAATGTGGATATTTGAATCTGGTTTTCTAACATGCTTTACATTTCTGTAATTTGTAGAAGATTTTATAGGAGATGCATTTTTCATTGATACAATGTCATTGGGCCCTATAGTGAACAGGAAATCTATTATTAAATAAAGAATTTTCCTTATCTTTTTGGGGCCCAGTGAACAGTCATGACCATGTCCAAAAAAATCCATTGGTTGTGAGGTGTTTAGGTGTTTAGTTGCACAAATGAGAGCATCTAGAGATAGAAAAAGGAAAGCAAATGAGAAGGATTAGTGTAGCTGATGTTCATATTATTTCAGGTAAAGATGCTCACATGCATTTGTTATGATTTCATCGGGCATGTAATGCTAGGTTATAAGATGCCCAAGAGGTTTTGACTAGAGCACACATCACCTACTGATAATATCGGTGATCAGGATATTGCATCTGGTACTACATTGCAACAGCTTTTCCCGTAATGTATTAGGAATGAGAATGACTGCAGTCTTGGGATCCACCTGTTTAGTCTAGATTAAGTTTTGGACAGCTAAATTCCCATAAGACAGAGCTACAGTATGATCTGTGTACACATCGAAGGTGCTTGCATCAAGGTAGTGATGCCATTTTTCTACTGCCCACACAACAGCTAGGCCTTTTTTATATGATGCTATTTTAAAGATCATTATTTTGTGTATTTGGTGTAACATCTGCTCTGATTGGCCAGCTGACCCAGTGCATTGTGATTGGCCGAACACTGCAAGCACGTGTCGGAAATGTAACGCCCCTTACCCAGAGCCGTAGAGAGATTTGCTCTTTCTATGGCTCTTTTAGTCTTTGCAACTTTACAGATCTTCTTTATGCACCAAGAGCTTGTAACACTCCAAAGAGAAAGGAAAACTTGAAATCACATCATATGACCCCTTTAATGTCTTATATTTGCCCCTCTCAGTGCCATTGATGAAACAGCAGTTACTCTCTCTTCACCCTCCAGTTTTTGAGTCATGACACAACCTGCCAGTATCCACTCTTTAGGTTTAATGAGCTGAAAACATGGGCTCCTTCCATGGACTTGTGCACCAGAGGCATGGGGTATGCATCGAGGTGAGTTTTTGCATTGACCTTATAATTTACAAATAATTGGAATGTGCCATTTTTCCTGGGCACCAAGACTGCTGGAGATGCCTGAGCCAAAGAAGAGGGTTCTGTGACACCTTCCTTCATCATCTTCTGAATGTGTTCCAAGATGATCTCTTGTTTCTGTGGTGATATTTTGAAGATTCTTTATGGAACTTGAACTTCCTCTGTCAGTAGGATCTTAATATAATGTCGGTGGTTCCCCTAGACTCCATCCAAACTAATGACCACTTCTGCAGCAGTGGTCTCACGATTTACATTATATTTAAATTTTGTTATTTAGCAGATGCTTTTATCCAAAGCGACTTACAAATGAGGACAATAGAAGCAATCAAAAGCAACAAAAGAGCAATAATATGCATGTGCTATATTAGTATATTATTATAGTGTTATATTTCAATTTCACAAAGATGCAGCATTTTGTCCAAGCAATAATAAAAGGACACATTTATTTATAATTTGTCTTAAACCTCATTTTGTAAAATAAAAAATAAAATTAAAAAAATCGTGAATCGAATCGAATCGTGAAATCAAAATCGTGAATCGAATCGTGAGTTGAGTGAATCGTTACATCCCTAGTTGCAAGTCCTGGAGCGGACATAGCTGGCTTTCTTAAGAAACAGTCAGCAGTAGGCGATTAGTTGAACAGAGTAGAACAGAGCAAGAACAGAAATTTTGGGTTGTCCATCTCATTTTTAATGTAAGAGTTGGCACTGCAATTTTTAAGTTGAACTGAATGTGTCAGCAACTTCCAGTTATGTTAGCTCAATGGTTCTCAAATCCGGTCCAGAAAATGATGGTCAATGAAATTTAAATTAACCAATGAAGTTAACAGTCGAGTAGAATGGCTCTTTTCAAGATGTTTACTTGCAAAAGTAGTAAGTAATTACTTTATTGCAAAAGTAGTAAGTAAGACAAGCCTATTGTGTACAAAATTCTAACATCTGCGGCTTTCAAAATTAATTGGTAATAGATTGGCCAAACGTTTTGTTGTTAACTTGTCCTTAATCCTACTTTTGTGTTATAAACATTCTGGAGCTCTTAGTCCCTGTCACAAAGAAACCAGATAGAGCTGTCAAACAGAAGAATTCTAACCTATTTATCACAGTTTCAAGCTTGGATATACCACATCAAATCACATCTTGTAGCAAACTACTGGTGAACCAGAAAAATGTCTACTATTTTTTTTTTCCTGCACCTAACTATCACATAAATTATCAGTTTTGAGTCTTTTATACACTAAATGTCTGTGGGTCTAAATATTAGGAGAAAATACCCAATACAACAGCAGGGTGCAGCACCTTTGGAAAATGGGTCCAATAGAACAGAGGTTCTCAAATATGTACACAGGCAAGATTAATTCTCTACAAGATATTGCATTTCAGGTTGAATCCAGTATCTGACACTAACATTAAGAGCAACTGATAGGAGCAAGCATAAAAACATCTTCATACGCTTAAGTGCATGTCTTGACAAATGACTAGCAATCATAACATGCTGTTTTAATCAATGAAACAACCATATGGCCCCTTATAAATAATTAATACCTCTAATGTAATATAGCAGAACAATAAATATAACACAGTACACAGCTGTGAAAAAAGCTCACTGCCATCTTATCAGTGGTGTTAGAGAAGGGCATGCAAGGCAAGCACTGCGGGAGGGCCCCGCATGGTGGGGGCCCCATAATGTTTGATTCAAATAAGCAGAGGTGGACAGTAGTGAAGTATTTTTACTTTACTCAAGTAAATTTAAAAAGTATCTGTTATAAGAGTGTTTCTTTGGAAAACTTTTGCTTCACTACATTCCAAAGCATAATGTTGTACTTTTTACTGCACTTCATTTCATAAATAAAAGTTTTTTTTTTTACCTTTTAAACTTAAGAACATTAAAAAATGTAGCACTTTGTTGTACTCACGTAAAACTTTGAAATTACTTTTACTTGAGTAAAAGTAAGAAAGTACTAGATTTTCAATGTAATTAAGTATTAAATTATATTTAATATGAAACATAGTGCAGTAAAAAGTACAATACTATGCTTTGGAATGTTGTGAAGTAAAAGTTTTCTAAAGAAAAACACTCTGATAAAGAACAGACACTTGAAAAAGCTCTGCCTCTGCAAATAAGTAGGCTACAGTTTATTTGACAATGTTAAACAATTACATAAAGCCACTAAAAAAAATTGTATTGAAGGTGGGAGAGAGCACTGTACATTCACTCCCCCCACCTACAATCCCTGCCAGTACGAGACTCGAACCCGCAACCTTTGGGTTACGAGTCTGACTCTCTAACCATTAGGCCACGACTTCCCCACTAGCACACAAGATACACAGGACAGAGCTCCTTTCTGCAATCACAGAAACGTTTTATTTCATTTTTTTTTATTGAAATCTCCAGCATGCTGTAGACTTGCAGCCCACCAGATTTCCACTTTGTCACTGAGCCTCATCTGTCTTTGCAGCCTCTGCAAATTAGTGTAATATTCACACACATTAATTTTCTTATTTTTGTTCTGTCTTCTCTGCCTTTGTCACAAATGTATCTTCTCCTTCTCTTCCTCTTTTCTTATCACATTCATTCATAATTTTGTGCAAATTTGTGTTTTTCTCTGTGCTACACAATTGAAAGCATATTGAATTCCACTTCACTGAGGCATACAATTTGTTTATACTGGAAAAATGGCTGTTTACATTTTTTTTTTTTTTTCTCTGCCTTCTGCAAAGATTTATAGGCAAATTATTTTTTTAAAACAACCATAATGACATAAAATTGATAGCAGAAGTGGGTCATAGATAAGTATTACAAACTTAATTATTGTGAACTCTTACTTATAAGAGGAGGAAATATGAACCTAAATGGTAACTAAATAACTGTGCAAATTTCTGTTTTTCTCTGTGCTACAAAATTGAAAGCATATTGAATTCCACTTCACTGAGGCATACAATTTGTTTATACTGGAAAAATGGCTGTTTACATTTTTTTTTTTTTTTTCTCTGCCTTCTGCAAAGATTTATAGGCAAAATATTTTTTTTTAAACAACCATAATGACATAAAATTGATAGCAGAAGTGGGTCATTGATAAGTATTACAAACTTAATTATTGTGAACTCTTACTTATAAGAGGAGGAAATATGAACCTAAATGGTAACTAAATAACTGACATTACTTTCTCTAATTCATATCAAAACACATTAAACTATGAATAAATGCATATATTTTGTGCAGTTTGTACTTTTTAAATTCAAATTGTATTAATTGAATCCATCAACAATGGATGTGCTGTCACTTTAACTGAACATGAGTAGCACTGCAAAAATAGACACCTGCTCTGAAACACTCCCTTCACTGCTGCCCACACAGTGCTCCTGATTCACTCTGACCTGCTGCTCATGATGTGAACACATTTGATAACAAGGGTGCCAGAAAACAACTAAATGACATACGAAATCTGCAGAATGGTAGCTCTTCGGCAACAGGATTGGAGACCCCTGCTTTACTAATTGCAGCCATGGGACATCAGACAGGGAAAAAACATTTATAACTGTTTGGGACAAAACTCAGTTTCATCAGAATACATAGCTGCTTTGGAATAGCCTTCAATAGATAAATATGCCTTTTGGTCCCAAATGATGTAGTTATGAAAAAAGAAACAAGATTCACATAGACGGTGGGTGCCCAATCCTGTTCCTGTAAATCTACCTAACTGCGAAGTTAATTTCCAAACCTGATCAAGCACAACTGAACCAGCTAATTAAGATCTTCAGGAGGACTTGATAATTACAGACAGGTGTGCTGAAACAGGGTTGGAGCTGAACTCTGCAGGTAGGTAGATCTCCAGGAATAGGATGGGCACCACTGACATAGACTAAGAGCATTGAAGTATTTGAAAGAAAAAAATCAGTGGCATACAGTGCAAAAGCCGAGGTTTTGTTACTTAAAAGGATTATGAAATGCATCTTTTTATTTATTTCTTTAGGTGCAATTCTTAAAAGGGTCATATGATGCGATTTCAATTTTTCCTTTCTCTTTGAAGTGTTACAAGCTCTTGGTGCATAAAGAAGATATGTAAAGTTGCAAAGACTAAAGACAAAAGTCTCAAATCCAAAGAGATATTCTTTATAAAAGTTAAGAGTCAACCACGCCTACCTAAAACGGCTCGTTCTAACACGCCCCCACATGTCTCCGTCACGATGTGGTAAGATTTGCTTAACGCCGCCAAAATGTTCACGCAAAGAACGAAGGCGTAACTTTTATTCTCGCTGTAGTATTGCTGCTGCCGCCATGTCATGGAGATGCTGTGTGTTTCGTTATGAAAGTGAAACTACTATGTTTGGCCTTCCAAAAGAGAACGATATCAGCTTTGTCATGCCTAGAGCTGATCCGTGCTGGTCGCTGAGGAAATACATCAACTTCGCGCTGTGGATCGCCGGGGTCGTCACATGTGGTTGCCTCAAGCCCGCCGACCACGCCGTTCTCAAGCCCGCCGGCCGTTCCTCACTCTAGCCCGCCG
>NW_015653519.1:593247-610709 GCF_001515625.1 Sinocyclocheilus rhinocerous | reverse complement strand
GACGCGTTTCAGAAAGGCGGGGCATAGAGGAGAAACAATAATTTACAGTATGTGGAAAATAATGTGTTTTTTTAACCTTAAACCGCATAAACACATTTCATTACATCAAATACACAAAATAATGTTCTTTTTAGCAACATCATATGACCCCTTTAATCTTAGTATGCTTATACTATTTTTTATATTTATAATAAATTTTATACAATAATAATTTAGATATCGTCGATGACAGTTTTGAAAAGATGAGCACAAGTTTCACACAGTATGTGTAATATCTGCACCTGCTCCGGTCATACCCCTCACTTGCCACATAAAGGAGCCATATTTGGAATACTGACCTTGTGCCACACCTGAATCGCATTAGATCAGCCACCATATATATAGACCTGGGCTTTGTCCGGAACCGTCCCTATACCCTTAAATAAGGTACTATTTGAGGGGACAGCCATTTGTAGTGGTGTCCAAAAGCATAGTGGACATTATCGAGTACACTCATTCAATCCCATAATTCACTGCAATAACAAGTGTACAACCGATGTACATTCAGTGGCTAGAGAATACACATAATGCACTGTGAGGGTCGTGCTGAATGAAATCTGTACATCTCGCCAGAAGATGGTGCTGAATCATCCATTCACACTGTCACGCTACGGTGAATAATGAGCACACGAAGAAGAAGATGAAGTCAAATAGTATTTAACCTGTTGAGCGGTACGGTCCCACATATGGGATTTTTATTTCCGTGCCCCTGGGAGTACGGTCCCACATATGGGATTTAGACCGTTCGGTGACGTCACTTAACTGCCAAATTCAAACTGCGTTTTCGCGCTTTGGCTGATGCTGAGACGCCGCTGCACTTGTCATATAATCACAACTATGTGTTTTATTAATATCAGATACACATAGTAAGTAACTATAAAGTTCACTCTATTCTTCTCCCAGTTCACCGGCTACTTATTTGCATGTATTTCGGGAGAATTTGATGAATTTACGTGCTGTAAATCCGACTGACAGGACTCTCTGAACTGCAGCACGAACAAACATGGCGGCGCCCATCTCACGTTACAGATCAGGATCAAGATCATTTAGAAAGCTTTCTAAACTACAAAACACACTCATTAACACATATTTGTGAATCGGAATATCAGATAATTGATGACATGGTAAGCAAGTTTATGAATATTTTAAATAAAAAAGGAAAAACGAAATAAAAGCGATCCATCTGTTAGACAGTGTTATTGTGACTGCGGTGTGTCACGTGACAAGCATGACGCGTCGCCATGGAAACAATAAGGGGAAACGTTCTAAAATAACGGTCGCCTAAAAAAACTCACTCTGGGGGGACCGCTAGAATATTTTAAACTCACCAGTGAAAGGGTTAATATAATCCACACAAGAAAATTCACAACAAACAGGCAGGAGACACACATAGGGACATAATAGACCGGAGGGGGGAACACAGGACAGACTGGAACTAAAATAGGGGTGCAAATGAGGGACAGACTGGTGAGGAGGATCAACTAATGAAGACACAGGTGAACTGACTAACATAATCAAACACGGGGAAAAACTATGTAATGGGCACATGAGGGAGAAAACACAACAAAACAATCCAAGGGTGTGACAGTTCACCCCCCCTCCCGAAAGGCATGACCTCGCGCCACAGACAACAAAGGGAGGGATGGAGGGGGACTAAGTAGGAGGACAAAGTAGCGGATGTGGGATGGTGACAGGGGATGGCAAAGGGCTGGCAGGCGGACACCACAGGTGGAGGTTCGGGCGGAGGACAGACTCCTGGGAGGAGGATGACACACAGAGTCCAGGGAGGAGACGATGGAGGGAGGAGCCAGGGAGGATCAGATGGAGGATGGTGGCCCACGGTGGAGCCGACAGAGGAAGGAGCCATGGTGGAGGAAGGGCTGACGACGGGCTGAAGTCTTCAGAGCACAACCCCAGCTCACCCCTAGCGGTGGTGCAGTGGGTGGGGCTATCCTCCGCACCCTTGCTCCCTACTGACACTTCCACCATCGCGTGTCTAGCAGCTCCCTCGCGCACCCAGACTGATGTCGTGTGAGGCTTTGGCTCCGACTCTGGGGCAATCCTCAACTCTGTCGCTCCTTTAGGAGATGGCTCGACGGTCGTGGCAGGCTCTGGCTCTCCGTTAGCGATGGGCTCAAACTGTAGCTCCGCGAAGGGGGGTGATGGCTGGCTGAGGTCTAGGTTGAACATAACAACAAACCAAAAGAAAAACTCTCAGGACAAAAAACAAAACGAGAGGAAAAACACGCTGCATACTTTCACTTTTTAAGGTCCGGTCTTCTGTCACGCTACGGTGAATAATGAGTGCACGAAGAAGAAGATGAAGTCAAATAGTACTTAATATAATCCACACAAGGTAATCCACAACAGACAGGCAGGAGACACAATTAGGGACGTAGTAGGCCTGAGAGGGGAACACAGGATCTATCTGCTCCCCGGACATGGACAGACTGGGTGAGTCCTCCTCTCGACTTGAGAGTTAGGTCTTCTGACCCTGGGCTATTGATCGCTTCAGTCGAGCTGGGTTCCTCTTTCTCCTCGCTAGGGGTTGAACCCTAGAGGCAGTGACATCAGGTAGTTGGGCCGCTTGAGCAGATGCTTCGGAGTCTATTCTGTGAGCGTGCCACAGTCACGTAGGGTTCCTAGGCTGGTTTAATACAGCTTCGGTTACCCCTTAAGCAACGTTGTTTCTAAATCCACACTATGGTAAGTGCACATGCTGAGCTTCTGTGCACTTTCTAAAATACACATTGTGGTAAGTGTGCACGCAAAGCATTCTGCGCACTTTCTAAAATCCTGTATGGTAAGGGTTACGCGCTCGTCAGCCTCGTTCCCTTTCTCTGAGTTGGTTTAGGCCCCGGTTCTCACCTTGGGCTCCACTCAACCTATGTATCTCTGTTGATACATTTCTGAGCAGGGTGTTGCTACCAAAGATCTGTCGAGTCAGTTCTTTGAGCAGGTTTATTCAGAACCGGCGGTAGCCCACCCTGGGAGGCAGGCCAGGGCCTGGTGTGGTTTTTTTAGACACCTGGCCGTATCCCCTTAAAGGAATCTCTTTCTTCTGATTAATAGCCTTGAGCTCTGCCCTAGGCTTGGGCTTCCTAGCCCAGCCCTTAACAGGTAAGTTATTTTAGGGTATGCAGCTCAGGCCCTTGGTCGAAGGGGATAATGTCACTGACTGCCGTCAAGGTGTCCTTGGGGCAACTCCCATGGCTATGGTAAAGTTGGTACTTAGTGCTCGCCGTGGTTTCTGGCATGCACTCCCCTCAGCATGACGGCGTGGGTATACCATTCCCCAAAGCGACCTCTAGAGGACGCAGTTCGAAGTTCCCTCGGATGGGAACGTCTCAGGTTACATATGTAACCATGGTTCCCTGAGAAGGGAACGAGACACTGCTTCCTCTATTTCCCTTGACATGCTTCGGACATAAGCTTCAGACGAAGAAGCGGATTACATGTTCTCACGGCGCCCTTTTATACTGTGGTCGTGCCGGGTGATGACATCACAGGCTGTCGCCGGCCAATGATATTGTCGTGTTTAGATGTATGCTTCCGATATCGGTCACGCTGAAGGCGTTCCCCATAGCGACCTCTAGAGGATGCAGTGTCTCGTTCCCTTCTCAGGGAACCATGGTTATATACGTAGCCTGAGACGTTTTCTTGGGTACCAAGTAACAAAGCTTCTTACTTAAATGCTGATCTTTGTTACTTTTTATTCATCAAAAAATCCTGGAAAAAGTATATTAAACAGAAAACCGTTATTTTACATTGTGGTAATAGTTCACAATATTACTGTTTTTTTTCTGTATTTTTGATCAAATAAATGCAGCCTTGATGAGCATAAGAAAAAAAAAAAACATTAAAAATGTTACTGATCCCAGACTTTTTAATGGCAGTGTATACAGTATATAGTGTAGTTGCAAAGTTACATAAGGTTAGTAGTATGTCTAAAGTGGGCTATGAAAAAGTAATGTGGCCTGGTACCCTTCCACAGAAGAGGAAAAAAAAGAACTCACAATTTTCTCTGGAAAAACCTGATACAAAATTAAGAGAATATATTTTTTCCATATTAAAACAATTCAACAGAATATGTTATATTAATAAAGTAAATGGCAGTTGCATGGGGAAATTATGTGATCTTTAATATTCTATTTAACCCTTGTCTTATGTTTGATTTCTGGGTATGATTTCGATGGAGCGGGTCAAATTGACCCTAATTGTCTTCAATGCAATTCCCTAAATATCACATTATTAAAAACAAGAAGGAATCAGGTATGAACGGAAAAAAATGTATATCAGTATTTGTCACCCCACTCATGCACTTCCCCCCTGAAATTTCTGGGACTCTCCCCAACAGAAAACCGGAAGTTGTGGTTCCTGTCCAAACATAAGGAAGTCTGGTGACACACCTGTAGACTGGTGCAGGGTAGTGTTATAGCAAAATAATTCCTGAGGTAAACAGGAAACCCAGTCACGCTTCCTCGAGGTAGGCAAGGTTCGCTAGAGGTTATGAAGAGTACGATTAAAACTCTCGCACTGGTCATTTCCAGCGGGGTGATTTGGGGTTGTCCGGGATTTCTCAATTTGATATAAACTGCAAAGCTGTCGTATGAGCGCGACTCAAAGTTACGCCCCTGGTCAGAATGTATACGACCTGACACACCAAACCTAAAGAACCACTCAGCCACCAATACCTGAGCTACGGTTTCCGCCCGCTGGTCCCTTGTGGGCACGGCTAGAGTGTATTTACTAAATACATCTGTCATGACCAACACATTTTTGTGTCCCGAACGGGCTGGCTCCAATACCGTAAAGTCAATAGATCAAAACATCCTCATTAGGTCTAGCTGCCAACACGTGTCCCATAAATCCCCATGCTAATGCGTGTTCTTAGCTACCTGACAGTGCTCACATTCTTGGCACCATTTCGCCACTGCAGATGTCATACCTGGCCAATAACACCTTTGGCATACTAATTCTGTTGTGCGCGCCATGCCCTGGTGCCCATGTTGTTGATGGAGTTGTGTGAGGACCTCTGCCCTTAAGGCAGCTGGCAAAACCAACTGTAAATTTTCCTCACCCCGTCAGGGCGAAACACCCTACGGTACAGCACCCCATCCTGCTTCACCAGCTGATCCTTTTGACGAAATAGGATCTGACTCAGATTAGAGAGCTGCTGATGCTCTTCCCTCGTAAGGGGTGACTCTCTGTCCCAGCGCCTCAACACCTCTTTAACCCCCTGGGGTCGAAGCCCGCACTGGTGCGGTCTGTCTCGTATTTTCTTGATGACCGCAAAAAAGAACTAAAAATACTCCTTCATTTTTGATCGTACAGATAAGAATAAGGTATCATTTGAAACTGCAAAGGGTCTACTTTTATTTGTGTATAGTCATAATAACAACAACAAAATTTGCTTTTGTAAAATAAAGAAAATAAACAGCGTGCGCTCTGTGCCGTCTCGGTCTCTGTCACCTCTCTTCACAAACACGTAAATAAAACAACCTGAATCTCAGCGAATACTTGCCTCAAAGACATGAGAAATATATGCATAGGAAGCTTGAAATGTCTACTTTTTATTGAAGTAAGCCACGTCCAAAACCAATATTCTCTGTTAAAGTAATCCATATGAAACCAACGCTATTTTTTTCCAGTTTTCCTGTCTCAACTCATTATCTTTAATGCGATCACACCCACGAGCCAATCACGCTTTTCAAATTCTAAACATCCATGTGAGAAGTGCGTGCATGTAAACGCCCACATCGCCTCTGCGTAAACAAACAAGTTAATTCCGGCTACTTTTTGTTTCTGGAAGAAGAGCTGAGAGGAATAACCCAGAATTTACCTCAGAAAAAGAACACAACGCGATGCGTCGCGCAATTAGATCCAGTGGAGAATATCATTCTGATGAGTAGCCTAAGATTACTTGCATTTGTTGTTATTGTGTTATTGTGACATAACTTGTTCACATTTTACTAGTTAGACTTTTCCCAAACTATAATTCCTGACTACATGTATGAAATCAAGTAAAACATTTTGGAATATGTGTCATTTCATTGTCTAAATGTCTCACAACGCCAGGATGTGTTTAATGTTTTATAACATATAAAACCACAAGATATAAAAGTAGTGTTAACACTATGATATTAGAGTTTATGAATGTGTGGCAAAAAGGTGTGTTACTGTTCAAGTCTCAGTGTTCAGATCAGTATGTTCAATCATGTGTCCTTGACCTTCACTGTGTATATTTTTATTATACTGTGTTGTAAATAAAATACAAATAATAATCAAAAACCCACATTATTTTACTCTCCTCGCACTCTTTCTTACCTGCCTCAGTCACATTCATATTGATGGCCCACCATGGGAGGCCCTTTGTCTCTCAGGTGTGAATCACTAAATATGCATGGCCATTGTTACTCCCTCGCATAAGGGAATTCTATCACAAAACATGTTTTACAAATGTTAAATCAATATATTGTTTTCTGTGAACGAGTGAACATGATAATTTTCAAATCATTTTGTAGCAAAAACTGTAGTCTACCACATCCAGTTTTTCTTACCTGCCTCAGTCACATTCATATTGATGGCCCATTATGGGAGGCCCTTTGTCTCTCAGGTGTGAATCACTAAATATGCATGGCCATTGTTACTCCCTCGCATAAGGGAATTCTATCACAAAACATGTTTTACAAATGTTAAATCAATATATTGTTTTCTGTGAACGAGTGAACATGATAATTTTCAAATCATTTTGTAGCAAAAACTGTAGTCTACCACATCCAGTTCTCAAAAGTCTTGTGAACAAATATTCTGTATGTGTTTTATGGCCTAATTTCAGTAACTTAAAAAATTGTGTTTTTCACTAACCACGCATAAACATTGTTTTCTCACAAACATGTACTTTCATGCTGCTCACATATTATTGTAGCCCAGTTTGTGCTGAATACAGTGTTATCAGACTTTAGCCATTAATATTTATTTAAGATACTGAAAAAAACACAAATGTCAGGACATGCCAAAACTTCTCCAGGGCCCCAAAACACCCTTGGACCCCAGAGGGTTAATATCTGGGTCCCTTTCCTGCAACCTACGCAAGTCAGATGCAAAATTACAAGGCAAAGCAGTAATAGCAGCAAGATAAACAGGTTCAACTGGTCCTACCTTTGTGGCAGTTCTCACCAATGGCGGAATACTACTTCCTGCTGCCAGTTGTTCCCCCCCCACGCTACCAACTCGGTTTTGCCTAGAAAGCGCATCTGCATTTTGATTGTTACGACCCGAACAAACTTCACCTCAAAATTGAATGAGGCCAGTTGAGCAGACCACCGCTGTTCTGTTGCCCCCAGTTTAGCAGAAGTTAAATGGCTGAGAGGGTTGTTGTCTGTATACACCACGCACTGTTTGCCCAGCAGATATTCACAAAATTTTTCATCCATGGCCCACTTGAGCACCAAAAACTCCAACTTCATAGATCTATAATTACTCATATTGCGCTCAGTAGGCCTTAGGCTACGGCTGGCACAGGCAACCGGCCGAACCCTCCCTTCCTGTTCCTGGGACAGAACAGCTCCTAACCCCCCATGACTAGCATCCACTTCAAGAATAAACGGTAGAGAAAAATCTGCGTATGCTAGCACAGGGGCCGTAGTGAGCTTATACTTCAGCTCCTCAAAACTTACTTGGCACTGCTCAGTCCATGCGTCGCCAAACTCCTGCTTTGTCCGCTTTCCAGGCCCTGTCCTAGTCCACTCCGCCACCAGCCTATATAGGGAGCTGCCAACTTGGCAAAGCCCTCTACAAAATGGCGGTAATAACTGGCGACGCCTAGGAAAGAACGCAGTTCAGTCACTGTTCCTGACTACTTCCATTTTACCACAGTCTCAATTTTACTGGGGTCAGTAGAAACCCCTGCCGCCGATATTACATGCCCTAAATAAGTCACCTCACGCTGGAAATAAGCACACTTTGATAACTTAACCTTCAACCCCTCTCGTTGCAACCGACTCAGCACCACTTCAAGACATACTATATGTTGGGCGACCGAGGATGAAAACACCACCACATCATCCAGGTAGAGCAACAATGACTGATACTGCTGGTCCCCGAACAACCTCCCCATTAAACATTGGAAGGTGCACGGGGCGTTGCAAAGCCCGAAGAGCATGCTATTCCACTCGAATAGCCCGAATGGAGTACAAAAGGCAGTCTTAGGGTGATCCCTTTCCATGACAGGGACCTGGTTATACCCACTGGCCAAATCCAGTGTGGAAAACCAACAGGCCCCCGTAAGGAAATCCAGGGTCTCCTCAATATGGGGCAAAGGGAAAGCATCCTTCCGAGTCTTTGCATTTAATTGACGGTAGTCCACACCCATGCAGAGACTCCCATCCTTTTTCTTAACCAAAACAATCAGTGAAGCATATGGGCTACAGCTTTCCCCTATAACCTGTGCCTTCAACAGCTGATTGATATGGGCCTTGACTACCTCGTACTCCATTGGGGGTAACCACAGATGACGTTGCCGAACCGGGATATCGTCTAGTAGGGGTATCTCATGTGAGATCAGGTTCGTGCAACCCAAATCCCCCTCATAACTAGAAAATACTGAACTAAACCTCTGTAACAATGTCATTACCTGACTCCGCTCTTCAGCGGCTAGGCTGGACAGATCCACAGCCTCAATCTGTTCTTGCATCTCTAACCTCTCCTCAGTAGCATGTGAATTAACCGTGGCCACCACTGGTACCTTCGGCAAACTCACCACATACACATTAACCAAGGTACCTATAATAGAACGAGGGTACATCATTACATCAGTAACCCCAACATTAACAATTGGTACATACACAGTCCACCTTACTACCTGTACTAAGGCTGAAGGAGCCAATATCCCGACAGGGAGCCCAGACTAAGGGGGTTCAAAAAGTACTACTTGGTTAGCATACTGACCCGAGCAGGTAGCTGGAACAAACTTCATTGTACCTCCTGGAATACAGCATGACTGACGGCCTCCCACCTTCACCCTACCTCTACCATCTCCTTCAGATGAAATGGTAGCAGCTTGGTAATGCTTGTGAAACAAAACTCGGACATGTAGACAGAGCAGGGCCATGTTGACCAAAGAGCCCCTGATAGCACCGGCTTAGGACATTCATTCCTAAAACACCTGGCACTTGATCACACAACCCATCAGAGGGGTCCCGATCAACCAACACCCCACATAGTAGAACCAACCATCCGCACAATATGACATCCTGCTCCATATACCTGTCACGGATCGGCCAGGTTCACTCACCACCCAATCACAGCGCACACCTTCACCTGAGTTCTGATTGCACGCACCTGTTCATTATCATCACCCTCATCAAGACGGCTTCATAAGCACACACCTCACTTCACTCCAGTGTCCGGTCTCGTTTGTACGAAGTGGACTCTTTATGCTACTCCAGCGAAAGATTGATATCCTTACCTTCCTCGTGTACTTACCTCCTGTGTTCCACTCCAACGCCTGTATCCTCCTTCGTCTCCGTGTGTACAAACTCCAGTACTTACAACGGTGAGGTGTGTGCTACCTTCCATTCAGCTACCAGCTATTCCACGGACTCCTGCATGGGCAAGCATTCTCTTTACAACCCCCCAAGTTTCCATTGAACTGTTCCATTGAACTGCTTAGGTGAGGACAAGACGACATTAAATGTGGCCTTGGCGCAAAACCACTCAGTTGTGAGCCAATAAGTTCCCCATCCGAGGCATGACTCTGTGGCTCAGGGGCATTCGTTTCCCAATGGCATAGAAGAGGA
The DNA here is from genome assembly GCF_001515625.1 of Sinocyclocheilus rhinocerous. Classification (NCBI taxonomy): domain Eukaryota; kingdom Metazoa; phylum Chordata; class Actinopteri; order Cypriniformes; family Cyprinidae; genus Sinocyclocheilus; species Sinocyclocheilus rhinocerous. Next base: position 600,870 of record NW_015653519.1, on the reverse strand, counting down.
AGGATGTTTGCTTCGAGCTACTGACGAACTCAAAGAACTATGAGATTGAGCGCGAGGGGGAACCCGCTCCCCATCGCACTCCCTAGCAAAATTACCAGGTTTCTGAAAACGTCGACATGTCACTGATGTTCTATGGGGAGAGCAACTACGCATCTCTTGGCGGTGCAAACGAGCCACACTTTGTACAAGCTGGGTTAGCTGTTCTTGTTGTGACTGTAACATGTCTCTTAACTCATTCATCTCCTCCCTTTGAAGATGAACACCAGGGAGAAGAAATGAATATCAGCTCCACAGCCTGCACAGCGCTGCTGCTTCGCCCCTGACAAAAAAAAAAAGAAAAAAAGAGCAAACAAGACAAGAACACAAAAAGAGAAGGATCTTTTTGTCACTCAAAACACTAGGACCCACGTGTCTGCCAAAATTTCCATTAACCCTGCCAACTACGCCAAATTGTGTCCCGCTGGGACTGATTGACCACAAAGTCAAACAAACTATTTGAAATCGTTTATATGTCGACTACGCCACCTATGGCCTATTACCGCAGGAACTTATCGGATGAAATTTGAAAACATGAGTTCCCCATAAAAACACTTTTATTCAATCAAATAAAATCAGAAAACACTCTAGTAAAACACCCATTCCCTCAGTAAAGCATCCTACTCCACACACTTATACCACTGCAAATTGTACATAAACGCTTATATCAAAAGAATGAACAGAAGAAAAGAAAGAAAAAGAACAAGGTAAATTGGAATACAGATGAAACCAAAACAATTACAACAAAAACCAAAAACAATTCAGTACAATGCTCAGCAGACTATACCAAAACTATGCAGGGCTGAGGGAAAGCTACTTCAGGCAACCCTGCCGAAAAGAGTCAATCCACAAAAAGACTAAATCCCACACCCAACCACACCAGTGAGACACTGCACTCAGGTGACAGGACACTCCCTCTACCACAGCACCAGGATACCCGCACAAGTGGCCCTCAGCTCCTGCATAAACACAAACCAATTAGATATAAGAACAATAGAACAACAAATACATATAATTCAAGACTAGTTAACACCAAATATTCCTAATAGTAAACAAACACACAAAAAAGAAAGAAAAGACAAAACCACACAATCCAGCACGAATAACTCGAACTTGTACAAAATTAACAAAAACAAAATGACACACCAAACAAGTTGTACAAAATGAATCAAATAAACAAACAGTTAAAGATGAAAATAAACCATCATTTAGTTTCAGGATGATTAAATCAAACCAGATGCCTGTGCAATGAAAGTAGTTGAAATGAAACAACAACAAAACTGTTCAAACCAAACATGTTGGCAATGAAACAGTGGGACGAAACAATGGTTTAGGCTTAGCGGGATAAGCCAAACATGGTGGTTATAGAAGTAACAGGACAAAACAGTCACTCAAGATTATCAGAAGCAGCCAAACACATTAATGGTTTGAGCTGTGTGGGAGAACCCAGTGGTGTTTGTGTAAAAATATTAAATGTATTTTCAAATTTCCCTGATCTTTCCTTTATTTTCCTCTCTTTTCCTACAATCTAATTTAAATTAGAAAAAGTGCCCTTCAAATGTAACATGGAACATGCAGCTATGCTCCATTCAGATTGGAATCTCACTTAAAATGCCAAAATAACCTGTAAAGTCCACTTTACAGGGCACTTATAACTGTATGGAACACATCTTGTGTCAGATAAGAGAGACACACAAGATTTCCCAGGACCAGTATTGAAAACTGCTAGTTTAATTGAGAATTGAATAAGAGAAATGTTTGAGTTATAGTGGTGGACTGGCACGCTGTAATATCCAGTTATCCAATTATTTTGCTAGTTCAAAGCAGAAATATACTCATTGAATGAAGTGTGTACACTTTTCATAATGAAATTAGGAATTAATTTACATCCTGTAGGGACAAAGGTTTTAGTCAGTTGCCAAAGTAAAAAAAAAAAAAAAAAGGAATATTATACCTTCAAGTTTTAAGACCAATGATCAATCACTGAAAAATATGAAAAAAAGACCCAATAAGAACGTTTTACCCAGTTTTACCCAGTACCTGTATGCTATTAGACTAGTATGTGTATGCATGTATGTATGAATGAATAAATGAATGAATAAATGAATAAATAAATAAATAAATAAGTTATTTGGACAGTTTGCTTTAGTTTGTCCTACATGAAATATTTGAGTAGAGATTTCCATCATATAGAACCACTGTCAATGCAAGTTCATCCAAAGTGTTATAATAACATACTAACAAGTTAAATACAACTTTTCTTTACACGTATGATGTTAGTTGTTGGCAATTTAAGGATAGTGTTGTGTACATCCTTAGCACTTCCATTTGATTTGATTTGCTTTTTTAATTAAAGTCCTTTTAGCAGGGCATTTGTGTCGGTCGACTACAACATTTGTAGCAGGCTGGAAATGTTCTTCTAAAGCTTTGAAGGCATCAGCAACAGTCGACATGTATTAGGCAGTGTGTAGAAAACTTTCAACCCCTCAGCTCCCATGCACCGTAGTAAAACGGCCCGCTTCCTCTCCTCCAGCCACCAATCTCCCATTGCATCGATGGCGATAAGATGCTGCCAAGTATGAATCAGTACCGAGGGCTGACCCATGTATGGCATGAACAAAGCAGGTGTAGGTAAACTGAGTGCTGCCATCCTCGTCGCCAAGATGTTGTCAAGTCAAGTCAAGTCACCTTTATTTATATAGCGCTTTTAACAATACAGATTGTGTCAAAGCAACTGAACAGCATTAATTAGGAAAATAGTGTGTCAATAATGCAAAGTGACAATAGTAAACACTCATTTTTCAGTTAAAGGCAGTTCATCATTGAATTCAGTGATGTCTTCATTCAGCTCAGTTCATAGTATCATAGTATCTGTGCAATCAAGGCGACGATATCGCTGGAAATGAAGTGTCCCCAACTAAGCAAGCCAGAGGCGACAGTGGCAAGGAACCAAAACTCCATCGGTGACAGAATGGAGAAAAAACCTTGGGAGAAACCAGGCTCAGTCGGGGGGCCAGTTCTCCTCTGGCCAGACCAAACCAGCAGTTCAATTTCAGTCACATTGTGCAGAGGACTCATCTGGTTCCTGTGGTCTTGTCCCGGTGGTCGTCTGAGACAAGGTCTTTACAGGGGAATAACATCTGTATCTGGTGTTCATCTAGTTGTCCTGGTCTCCGCTGTCTTTCGGGGCTGTAGAGGTCCTCTCTAGGTGCTGATCCACCATCTGGTCTGAATACGTACTGGATCCGGGTGACTGCAGTGACCATCTGATCTGGATACAGACTGGATCTGGTGGGTTGTTTCAGGGTTGGCATCATCTGAGGTCCTCTGAGGGGTTGGCATCATCTCTTCTCAGGTGTTCTGGATCCAGACTGAAGCTTGTGTAAATCCTAGTTTACCACGGGATGTCAAAATCCCGTGGTCAATCCCAAGCACACTCCACAATAGTAACTCGCCCAAAAAACGCCAACACTACAGAAAGTCTTTTAAAATGCCAACATAACATAACATTAGACTTTAACAAATCTCCTTATTTTCTAATTTTGCTTAAAAATGCATAAAATATAACACTTTATTTCAACATTTTCTCTCTCGATATACAGCCCTGTGCAAAGCATGATGAGAAGTGTAAAACTTATTTTGAGCTAATTGATTTTCATTCTTTCAAAATGAAAACATTAAGCCAAAAAGGCTAAATTTGTTCTGTGGCTTCTGCTATCAGAGCAGAAGTAACATCGTGCTGCAGTGGCTAATGGCTTGCTTCAAACCGCTACCAATGTACCAGATTTCCTCAAGAAGGTCATAACCGGAGATGAATATATATGTACACTGAACAAAATTATAAACGCAACACTTTTGTTTTTGCCCCCATTTTTCATGAGCTGAACTCAAAGATCTAAGACTTTTTCTATGTACACAAAAGGCCTATTTCTCTCAAATATTGTCCACAAATCTGTCTAAATCTGTGTTAGTGAGCACTTCTCCTTTGCCGAGATGCCATCTGCCCTGTACAGTAAAAACCGGTTAACACAGATTTAGACAGATTTGTGGACAATATTTGAGAGAAATAGGCCTTTTGTGTACATGAAAAAAATCTTAGATCTTTGAGTTCAGCTCATGAAAAATGGGGGCAAAAACAAAAGTGTTGCGTTTATAATTTTGTTCAGTGTAAAAATAGCGAGTATACTTTTTGCCTAATGATGTCCTTTAGCAGTAAATGTATTCACAAAATAGTACAGCCTTTTATTTCTTTCCTGATGGTTTCTTAAGTGCTATTTACAGAATTTTGTTAGGTCAGTAAGTTATAATAAATTATAGCAGACTGTTTTGTCTTTAAATATTTTTTAGTATATAAGAAGAAAAGTAATGACTTGAGCGAATAAATGCCCAGTAAAAGAAAGAAAAATGAGTAGTGAAGACAAAAACAGGCTATCTAAGTGTCCGTGTCAGATAAAGTCATGAGGTTGGTAATAGTTTCATCATTCTAAAAGACTCTTTGAGGCCTCCACTGATCTGAACTTTGACAGGGAGTAAGGGCAACATCACTGAGAGAGAGAAAGCGACAGAAATAATTAGAGGGTCTCAGCAGGGGAAGAGAGATTCTCAGCATGGCAAGGACAGCTCTAATTGAGAATAATTACTGTGTTTGTTGCTCTGTGGTAAACATTAGTATACTACTAAATGAACTGTGAACATGCTTGAGCATTTTCATGTTTGTACTGTCTCTGCCAAAAGACGTGGAAAGATGAATATATTTAATAAGCATTCAGAAATTGGAAAATATGCATAATTCCCTTTATTTGTCCTCATAACAGAAACCTAAATCTAAATTTCTTTTATTATTGCATTTACTACATGCCTAACTACATGTCTCATGAGCTATGTTATAAAACATTGGTTCTCAAACTGGGGGCGTCTTCGTGTTGTGAGTGTTTTTCCTGTGTACACAGGTTTTTAAAATTTACGTAAATGTTTAAGGAACAGTGTTGATTTTAGGTTATATGATACACAATTATGTTTTTCATGATTATTCAGCTTTTAACAGTAATGTATTAAATAATGATGTGACAAATAATAACTGAAAGTACAAATAAATCATGCAAAATGAAAGAAAAAGGGTGTGGAATGTTGGTCACTTCATGCACATAACTGTTGCAGCTTTAATTATGTACTAAAGGGAGAGGGGCAAATTACCTTATGCAATTCATACAGTAGACCAGTGGTTCTAAAACCTCTCCATGAAGTACCCCCAGCACTGCACATTTTGTATGTCTCCCTATATCTGACACACCCACTCCAGGTCTTGCAGTCTCCACTAATGAGCTGATGAGTTGAATCAGGTGTGATAGATGTGGGAGACATACAAACTCTGTGTTCCATTCGGAAAGGGCTCATCCCTACGCCCTAATCCCTTCAAAGGGTTTACCCTCCAGAGTGAGAGCTTCGAAGGGTTGAAGGGTGTAGGGGACCAAACAACTGTTTCTTGAAGGGCCCTTCTGCGTCATCATCACGTGCCCACACGGAGGCGCCGTCATTATGCAAATAATCTGTCCAAAGGATCATGGGAGCTCTACGTGTCCATCAGTTGTACCCTTCGAAATCCTTCATTCCGAAGGGCCCTTTGAAGTGGCCAGTTTTGAGCACTTCGGTTTGGAGCGCTTCAATATGGCGGCCATGATTGTTGTCACTCCAAAGTGCACTTCGGAGGGTGATAAATCCCGTTTGGAACCCACGGAAAATGTGCAGGGCTGGGGGTACTCCAGGACAGGTATGAGAACCACTGCAGGAAATGTGCAGGGCTGGGGGTACTCCAGGACAGGTTTGAGAACCACTGCAGTAGACAGATGAGTATGTGCATAGAATAAGTACTTAGTACATATGTTACACCTCTAGAAACGAGCAGACATCTTTTCTGATGCAACACAATAAAAGGAGTGTTTTGCAAGGAAATCGGCAAGGAAAAATATAACAATTGTAATGGAAATTTTTTTTCTATTTTCCATGTTGTAAATTTTCCATATGTTCTATTTGAACAGGTGTTGAGACTTTATCTACGTTTTGATTATCATTCTAAATCCAGTTCATAGTCTTTTTCAGCTTTTTGTTCTAAATGTTGTATATTTCTTTATTTGTTATTTATGAAACTTTCAAGTGTTTAAAAAAAGAATGAATGAAGCTAGAATAAAATGTTTTGTTGTAAACTAGTTGTGTACTTAAATTATACTTAAAGTATACTTAAAAGTATACTTTTATATATTAGAAAGTGGGCCAATTTAGTCCCAAGGAGTATTGAAATAGTACACTTACAAGTATACTACTAGTACACTGATATTTGTATACTTACTACATAAAGTATACTTAAAAATATACTTGAACTTTACTTAAGTATGCTTAATAAAATAAACTTGAAGTATACTACTTTTTGGTAAGGGTTAACTGCCCCATTTAACCATAAAATACAAAGAAACAAATTAACTGTTACTCTTTACAAGATATTTTCATATCTGTGCTCACTGTGCACAATAATAATACTTCACAAGTAATTAAAACACTGTTTTGGTGATCAAAACGACTTAACATCAAAGTGCAGATGAGAAATGTTCATGGATGCTTTAACTTGTAATATATTGACTTAATCTTACCTGCAAGAAAAGATATAACAATATAAAGTCAACAACAAACAGAGCATCTCAATTATTTGTATTATCTGCTCGTCTCTGCATTAACTGCAGTATTAAGTATGTTCTTGAACAGACCTTGTGAGAGCTCCCCCTAGCAGTTTGGATATATTACATCACATGTATAGATGTATTCCTGCAGACCTCTACTGAAATAATAAACAGGAGCCCATGACACTTAAAACATTTTCAAACCTTTTCAGTCTAGGTAGATTACCACCTCTAAATGGAAATGTATATAGCTTTCACATTTTAAAGGTGACATATTATGAAATTCTGACTTTTCCAGGTTTTAAGTGCTATAATCAGGTCCCCGGTGCATCTACCAACCAAGGAAACGTGAAAAAGATTAACCCAGTAACTTTGTTTTGGTAAGCCTTTTTCTGCAAGCGTCTGAAAAAATGAGCGCCTCTGATTTTGCTCCCTTGGTGACGTGGCAAAGGGATCTCATTATAATATTACCACCCCTTAATCTGCACGTTTCCACCCATGGCACCATCATTTTGATTTCGCAAGTGACAACAGTGTAATGCCATGGCGAAAGTTTGAGCAAAACATGTTAACTGTCCTGCCTTTGGCTGCACAGACGAGCACAGAACACTATTTAGAGTCCCAGCCTCAGAGGAGACAAGAGAGCAGTGGATTTATTGATTTATTTAATGTATATTGCTGCTGCCACACAGATGTAAAATAAACAAGCGATTTATTTCCCAGCAGTTTACCTTCACAGAAATAACCAACTGTTTTTGTAACTCATGTGTTTTTAACGTAAACTTGTGTGTGAATAAGAACTTAGTTTAGTACTCACATGCGGTGACAGCCGCTTTCTGTCCGTGTGCTTCGGACGTGTGCACTCAGAAAACCATATATAAGAAGTTTAAATTAATATGGTTTAAAACGCATGATTTCA